>NC_056743.1:1408065215-1408197715 GCF_019279795.1 Protopterus annectens
CTCCAGGATCTCACTACAGTGGGGAAAAGGGCAAATTTCCCCATGTTGTCCATGTGTCTGTTCCATGTCAAAAGAATCAGTAGTTTGCAGTTTCGGTGTAGTAAAATTTCAGTGGTGTTGTCCTGGTAATCTAAAATTCGATTAAGTGTAAATTCAGTCTACCAAAGTAAACCCATATATATATGTATATATATATATATATATGTATATATATATATATATATATATATATATATATATTTATATTTATATATATAAAATGTATGTGTGTGTGTGTGTGTGTATATATATATATATATATATATATATATATATATATATATATACACATATATAAAATAGTATATGTGTGTGTGTGTGTGTATATATATATATATATATATATATATATATATATATATATATATATATATATATATACATACACACACACACACACACACACACACACATATCTATAAGTATGATTTTAATGTGCAAAAACATCTATACACATTATACTCATGCCTGCATATCAAAAGCACACTTTTACAAATGCAAACTTATAAGAAATTACACTGATCACAGAACAGATAGAGAGAATGTCAGACACTAGCACAGGCACACACATGCACCAGTACGGATGCACAACACAGAATCTGTCCCCCTTCCCTAGCCCTCATTTTAGCCAGTGAGCAGTCACATATATTAGTATATCTGAAAGTTTTACCATTGCCATCCACTACCATTTACTGCACACAGAAGCATGTCTCCTCAATAAAATCAGAATTTATTTAACTCCTTTAATTTAGTGTTGCATTCACCAAGTACTTTTGATAACTTCACATACCAGAAATCTTCATCAACAACCATGGCATCTGACAGAATGTACTGTAACTATATATACACATGCACACTTAAGTTTATGTGTGTGTTGCACGTCTTACACATGTGCAGTATAGATGTGTTGTTTTATTGAATGATTATTTCATTCAATCATAATCCATAGAAAATATTTTTCACAACAAAATATATCATAAAAATTTGTTTGCAGGGGAAATAAGTCCTCCTGCACTCTCCCTGCTTACTTTTATGTACTAACTCTACTCTACAGTCATACAACTGTAGAGAAATGAAGAAAATACCACACACAGTGATATAGTGCTGGAGCACAAACATAAACTTTTACAGATCTTGGGGTATGTCATGACCGTGGCCATTAAGCCATAAATACTCTTGTAAACTCACTTCTGTGGTCTACAGGTTTTGCGAATTGTGATTCATTGAAATTAGTTTTCAGTAAATTGAAAACTCAAAAAAACAAGCAATCCTTGGTACAAAACTGACCGCTCCACAGCAAGTAGTCCAAAATGAATATAATTTATTCCAAGATACATAAAAGTTCAGCTCAACCACAGTAGTAAAAAAGCAGTAATCCCAACAGTGATGAAGTAAGCGCTTTTGTCTGTATTCTTATCAGACTTTATCAAACTGTTGATATGCTGCAGCGTGGCTCTTTTATACAGTTCTAATTAGTATCCTATTAACATTTAAAAGCACAGGTCCAATAAAAAATAATGGCATCTCTTTTCATAAATATATGAACAGAAAACCACAGTTACAAATATTAATATAAAAATGAACAAATGTAAATGTGAACAGGGACTAATAAATACATTGGTTACATAAATATGAACATCATTATAATTTTCTAGCTCTCTGTTTTAAAACAGGTCGGAGTGACAAATAATCATTTATACCTGGGGCTTCTGTTGCATTCAAGGTTAGCTGCCAATGCAGTTCCCTGGTTTCTATCTCATTACCCCAGTCGCCCCCTCGTATGTTCCTTTTAATTATCTCTAAAATGCCAAACTTGAAACAGGTAAAATTGGGGCATAATTGTGAATGTTTAAGAAGGGCATTGTTCTTATTCTGCGTTTCCATGGCGTATGCGTGTTCATATATTTTTTGTCTAAGGGGTCTTTCTGTTTTCCCCACATAGTAACTATGGCAATTTTGACATAAAGCTATATATATATCACCCCTCTTGTTTGACAATTGCTGCCAGCCAATTTGATTGTAAATGTCCGTTCTCTTAGTTTATATTCACTATTTTCCAAAATTAGTGAACACTGATTGCACCTACCACATTTAATAGTGGGTCTGGCTATTCTCAATTGTGTGGGATGTTCTAATAAATATTTCATGTTGTTGCCCACCCTAGTAGTAAAAGTGGACTTTTACCTAACAAGTGGGAGAAGTGCTTCTAATATCACCCAGTTTTTAGTAAGGATTTTCTGTACTTGCCGTCCAAAGGAACTAAATTCTGTCACCATAGAATGAGTGAAACTGTCTGTCTGATTAACTTCAGAAACCTTTACTACCAGTTCTTGTCCTAATAGTGGAATAAATCTATTACCCCACCCGGTTAAAACCTCTTCTTTGTATTTCAACATCCATTCCTTGGGGTATCCCCTATTTTCAAACATTTGGGTCAACAGTGTCAACTCACTTGTTAACCCTTCCAAGGTTGAACACATTCTAGCCCCTCTGATCATCTGACCACGTACCAGATTTCTTTTAATATATAGTGGGTGCTGACTTTTAGAATCTCAAAAAAACTATTAGAGTACGTGGGTTTCCTATAAACCTTTGATTCAAAACAATTATTTTCTATGTTCCTAGTCAACCTTACATCTAAATAGTCTATAGTATTGGCATTGTAGGTATGTGTGAATTTAAAGTAATCACAAATATTGTTGATAAATCTCTCAAATACCAGTGCTTTACCCACATCTTCTTTCCAAAGTATAAACACACCATCCAGAAAACTAGACCCCTTCGCTACCCCTTTTAATTGTTTGTAATATTCTTCTTCAAATACAAAAAAACCAAGAGTTTTACACACATTGTACAGGCTTTTCCACTATAGATGTGGTTGATCTTTTTGGATCCATCCCTCATGAATTGGGACTGGAGTTATTTCAAGAAGCATTACTAGTATATTGTAATTTAAGTAACACCATGATTAATTTTATTGTGCAAACGATGGAATGGGTTATGAAAAACATTTTCTTGTATTAGAAGAAGAATATTACAAACAACTAAAAGGGGTAGCGATGGGGTCTAGTTGTGACCCCATCTTTGCTAATTTAGTAATGTCTATGTGGGAAAAGAAGTGTATATTTCAAACAGAATTTCCAAAATATTGGATATTATATGTCCATTTTTTGGATGGTGTTAGCACACTGAAGTCTTCTGGATAAAAACAAAGTATTTTATTCCAGTGCAAACACCAAAATCACAGGTTCCAAAACACAAATTAAGTGCTTTTATTCCTCACAAGGGAACTTCTTCAGAATAACTACTGTTTGACTGCTCTACGCTTTTATACTGTCTAATAGTTTAATTGACAAAACATTCAATATACCTTGAGTATAAATAATTGATGTGGAGCTGAATTTAGACGCTGGTACTCCACCAGGTTTAAACAAATGCATTTCACTACACCAGGTTTAAACTAATACATTTCACTAGTTCCTCCTCTCAAAAGGACGACTTTTTTACTGTGACATGGTTAATTCAAAGCAATTATATGTTATTTTATTTCTATGTACACAGTTTTTTATCTGTAAATATTTCAGAAACCAGTGTGTGTAAAGCAATTATATTTTATTTCTATGTACACAGTTTTTTATCTGTAAATATTTCAGAAACCAGTGTGTGTATTTTACACTTGGTGCAGTTTTTTAGACAATGCCTTTAAATGTGAGTGAAGTGATTATTGAATGATTTTGTCAATTAAAACTATTAGAAAGTGGGTTGCTGTGTTTCTTAGTGCTTTTTTACTGCTCAATTCTCTTTTTAGAAATTGGCCTTACCCATCCCATGGTCGATAATTTTATATTATCCATGATAAGTATAACTGGGATCATATTATAGATAATTTGAGGGGACCATTGCCTCTATACATTAATAGTACAGGGGGCAGTCCTGAGATAAATTTTCTGTTTTCCATCCATAGATCCAAGTTGCATTTGAATATGTGCAAAGATAAACTTTCTTTAATGTGGATGGGGAGTCTGCTCCAGAGCAGCAGTATCCTCTGTAAGATATAACTGTTCCTACAAACCATTCTGTTAATGTTGCAAAATAGGTTTAGATACCTAGACTGAGTATATGTTCATCATGTTTCACTTTTGCAGTCCTAACCAATGGGTTATCCGGCTCCTGGTAGCCCCCGATTGGCCAGAATACCAAAGGTAAGTAAAAATGATGTTGGCTGTCGGTTGTAAAGGACATCAGGGCGTCCGATACAAAAGGAGGCAGCCGACATCATTTCCTCAGTCTTCCTGGCCGCGGAGCCCGAAGCAGAAGCATTTCTTGCACTAGTGCCGGTCGTCAGTTTACCTTTTTTGTTTCCGACTGCAAAGTTGAAGTCAACTACAGCTAAGTACCCCATTGGGGATCCTCTTTTCTTACCTTAACAAATGTCAGAAAAGGTTAATAATTGTCTTACCTGTGGAAAGCAGATTCCCCAGAGAGATTTTCATTCCTATTGTATTATTTGTTTAGACCTTGACCACGACGTTCCTAATTGTGATCTTTGTGCTTCCTTTAATCCGCGTACTATTCGTTGTTGGGCTAAGCTTTTAGCTAAGCATTTTGGAGTTTGGCCTAAGTTTATCTATATGGCGTCTGCTGGTCTTCAGGCTTCGGATATCCCCAAGAAGCGCAAGGATAATGACCGCAACAGGCTTCCGAAGGTCAAGTCCTCGGAGGATGTTAGGTTGGTCGTCAGTCATGCAGTAGTCAATGAGGTGCCTTCGGAGCCCATGCAGCCCGCAGATTTTCAACCGCAGGCCTCGGTTGAGACCATTTCAGAGGCCCCCAGACCTCCGGCTTCCATTTTGCCTTCTGACCTTCCGCCTGTTGCCTCTTCAGCTGGATCCGGAGCCACAAAGCTGACTCCAGTGTCCGAGACCTCCGTTCTTCGTTCAGACAGCAAGCTCATACCGACGACTTTGGCTGCAACTTCGGCGATTGCCAGGCCTCCCGAGTCCTTTAGACTTGCAGGTAAATCTTCCAGTCATAAGCCTGTGAAGAAGCAGGCTCCAGTTTCCTCTCGTTCCCCTTATTCTCAAATGGTTAAAATGGATGATGACCTTTTGACTCTTATTAGGGGTTCACAGCCTCCTCCTTCAAAAAGAGGTAGGGATGTCTCTCCTGAGGCTTTGTCCTTTTCAAGTTCTGATACTTCTAGCATTTCTGTTGATGAAGAAGTTGTTTCTCAAGCTTTCTCTCCTTTTGAGGATTCAGACGCAAAGGAGTCCATCCCTTCTGCTTCTCCTCCAGAAGATTTCTCTTTTGGTGATACTTTAAATACTCTCAGGGAACATTTTAAATGGGAAAGTCAGGATTATCCCCTTTCTAAGAAAAGGATTAGGGAGTTTTTGGATTTGCCTCAGCATAAGCCTTTGGCTATTCCACCTGTGTTGGAAGTGGTTGATGTTTTTCTGGAAAATTCCTTGACTCCAAATTTGGTTCCTCCTGCTCCTAGGAAACTTGACAGGTACTATAGAGTCCCTGATTCTCATTTGTTTCTTTTCAGGAATCCGTTGGCTGATCCAGAGGTTATTTCTCAAGGCCCTAAAGGAGTTAAGGCCACTGTTACTAAAAATCCTGTTCCTTCTGACAGGGAATTTAGGAACCTAGATAGGTGAAGTAAAAAGGTTTATACCTCTGCCACTCTTGCTGTTAGTTCTACTATTTTTTTTTCATATGCTGAAGTACCAGCAGCATACTTTGGAAGCTATTAAGTCTAGGATAGCAAGTGTACTTCAGTTGGCAGAGAGTAAGGATATGCAGGATTTGCTCACTGAAGGAGGCTATTACAGCCAAAACCGGTTTGGGACTGGTAGTTGGGCTTACTACCCCCTGCCTAGTTATGTGATTATGTAGTAAATTTTTGATTTTCACCTTTTCTGCTGGCTACATTTTTGTTTTGATTTGCTGAATTCTGCCAGTCTAATCAATAAACATTCATTACATTGTGGTTTTGACATTCTAGAAGCCTCCTGTAGGGCTACAACTACTGGCTCTGTTATTAGAAGGCACGCTTGGCTCAGGGAGCAGCCCCTACTAGAGCCTGTTAAGGCTAAGCTTTTAGATGTACCTTTGCATAAGGACAGTCTTTTTTGCAGCAAAGCAGAAAAGTGCTTAAGAAGATGGAAGACAAGGTCAAGTCTATGCAGACAGTTAAGGACTTTCTGCAAGTTCAGCCTCCTCGCTTTAGCAGGCATTACCCTTCTAAGAGTTGTACGTTCCCTGATACCAGCAGACAGAGCCGTTCTAGGACTAGAGGTTACAAATCTTCTAGGGGACAGGGGGCTACCCCTCAAAGGTCTAAGCGTTGGCAGGCTTCCTCTTCCAAGGCGGGAAGTTCTAAGCCTGCATCTCAATCTAAACATTCTTAATGACTCTCTCCAATTTCTGCCTGTTCTTGCCTGCCCAGAGAGTCCTTTAGGGGGAAGGTTGGCCCTTTTTACAAATGTCTGGGCCACCATCACAGGCGACAAATGGGTACTCAGAACTGCATCCCTAGGGCACAAGTTTTCTTTCCACACCTTTCCAGTACCCAAAGGATTCCCAGACACTCTTCCAAATCAAAGGGCAGAAGTAGAAAAGCGAATTTTGTCTCTGTTACATCTGGGAGCAATAGAATCAGTTCCTGCTCAGTAGGTAGGCCAGTGTTTCTATTCCAGACTTTTCCTGTTTCCAGATAAACAAGGCATCTGGCGTCCTATTCTAGATCTATCCATCCTGAACACTTTCTTGATAATTCCAAAGTTCAGAATGTTCACTCTGCATCAGTTGCTGCCAATGTTAGAAAAGGATCCCTGGCTGGTAACATTGGATCTCAAAGAAGCTTATCTGCACATCCCTATCAGGGAAAGTTGCAGGCAATACCTTTGTTTCAGGGTGAGCAAGCAACATTATCAGCTCTCTGCGCTGCCCTTTGGCTTATCTACTACTCCCAGAGTTTTCACAAAGTGCCTGGCTCCAGTTATTGCTTTTTGTAGGAAAAAAAAAATTCAGATTTATCCATACTTGGATGACTGTCTAATTCAAGCAAATTCTCAGGAACAGCTGTTAAAGGATCTAGAATTTTTAAAGTCTCTTTTCTTCTCTCTTCCCTGGGTTACACTCTCAACGTGGAAAAATCAAAAATGGTGTCATCCAAAGAGATAACATTCCTGGGAGCGTGTCTGAACACAGCCGCCCAGATGATATGTCTCGCCCAGGAGAAGCAGACAACTCTCTCAGTTTGCTTCAAGGACCTGGCAAGCCTGTCCCAGCTCCCTGCAAGGAAATACCTGCAAGCGCTGGGATTCATGGCCTCTTGCATTCTCATGATTCCATATGCAAAACTGCATATGAGGAAATTGCAATGGTACCTCAAGAACACTTGGTGTCAACACACACAGGACCTGGATAAGATAATTCCTCTGCTTCCTTGTCTGCAGACAGAGTTTCTATGGTGAGCAACAGCCTGTCTACAAACAAAGGCATGCCTTTTTGCCCACCCCTGGCCACCCAAGTTCTTACCACAAACGCATCGGACTATGCCTGGGGAGCTCACCTGGATGGCAGATGCATACAGGGAAATTGGAACGCCCAGCAGATGCACGTGCACTTAAATTTAAAGGAGTTGATGGCAGCCCAGCAGGCCTTACTAGCTTTCAAGCATCTTCTTTCTCCAGGGACCCTGCTTGTCAGGACAGACAACACCACAGTCATGTGGTACATCAACAAGAAGGGAGGGACTCATTCTTACCTCCTGTGCAGACAGAGCATGAGTCTTTGGTCCATAGCAACATCCCTGGGCCTGCATCTCCTAGCTCAGTTTTTTCCAGGAAGGCTCAATGTTTTGGCAGACCAGTTGAGCAGACAGACCCTGGATCCTCATGAGTGGCAGCTGAACAGAGCAGTTTTTTTACTGCCTCATTCAACTTTGGGGTACTCCTCAAGTGGATCTTTACTCCTCTCCTCTCCAGACAGCCATCTTCTACCTCTTTTTTGGACCAGACAGCATCACAGCAGAGCCTGGAAAGTGGATGCTCTGTCCTTCCCTTGGATGCTGCTGTCAGTTTATGCCTTCCCTCCTCTTCCTCTTCTTCCCAGAGAATTATTGAAGATCAGGGACCAATGACCAGGGACTATTTTCATAGCTCCGGACTGGCCCAGGCAACATTGGCATCCACCGTTTCGCAGTCTCTCCCAATTTCCTCCTTGGCATCTTCCTCTGAAGTCAGATCTTTTGGTTCAGGAAGGGGAAAACATTCTGCATCCTCATCTTCAGTCTCTCCATTTGGCAGCTTGGCTCATTTTATGACTCCATCCTTTTCTTCCCTTTCCCAGCAGGTGGTTGACGTGCTGAGGGAGGCCAGGAGGCCTAGCACTAGAAAGTCTTATGCTGGCAACTGGGAAATATTCTCTCTTTGGATGCAGGCTAGAGGGGAATCTTCTTCTCAGCCTACCCTTCCTCTGATCCTGGAATACCTGGCTGATTTTCTTCAGGGTGGTCTTTCTTTTTCCTCTATCAAGATCCATGCTTCAGCCATTTCTGCTCACTGTTCTTTTGAACAACCCATTTTCTTGCATCCTCTGATGAAAATGTTTCTCAGAGGTGCTTGCAACTTAAAACCTCCCAGAAGGGCGCCTACTCCAGCTTGGGATCTTAATTTTATTCTAGAGAAACTCACTCTTCCTCCTTTTGAGCCAGCAGCCACTGCAGATTTAAAGTTTCTCTCATGGAAGACTGCCTTCCTCTTGGCTATAACTTCAGCAAGGAGGGTTTCGGAGCTGCATGCTTTGATGGGTGTGGAGCCTTTTCTTATTTTCCATGCAGATAGGGTCTCTTTGAGAACCAACCCCTCCTTTATGCCTAAGGTGGTTTCTAGCCTGACTCTTAATCAGTCCATACACCTTCCTACCTTCTTTCCTAATCCTCGAAATAGAGGTAAAAGGATCCTACATTCTCTTGATGTGCATAGACAGCTCAGGTTTTAGCTGGACAGGACTAAAGACCTTCGGAAATCAGCACAGCTATTGGTCTGCTTTGCCCCTGGAGCCCAGGGCAAGGCTATTTCTAAGCAAACCATTTCTAAATGGATTGCTCATTGTATTACTTTTTGTTATTCCTTTCATGGCAAGGTTCCTCCTCAAGGGGTTAGGACCCACTCAACTAGAGCAGCTTCCACTTCTGCAGCCTTTTTAAGGGGTGTCCCTACTAAAGACATTTTGGAGGCTGCCACATGGTCTTCTGTTCGCACTTTCACAAAGCATTATAATTTGCCTTTGTTTTCAAGAGCCGGGGAAGGGTTTGCCACTGCTGCTCTGCAGGGCATTATCTCCAATCCTTGATTCTGTTGGCTCCTCTGCCCTTTTCTCTGGGCTTTGGTAATCAACCCATTGGTTAGGATTGCAACAGTGAAACATGATGAACATAGTACTTACCATAAATGTAGATGTTCGAGTGTATTCACTGTTGCAGTCCTGCTTTCCCTCCCTCCTTCCCCCTTTTCTCTTTTCCTAAGGTACAGGCTAAATTTGGTTTAAACCTTGTTTTCTGGGGGCTTCTGACTGTTATGGCAAGAAAGACTGAGGAAGTAACGTTGGCTGCCTCCTTTTGTATCGGATGCCCTGACGTCCTTTACAACTAACAACAGCCAACATCATTTTTACTTACCCTTGGTATTCTGGCCGATTGAGGGCTACTAGGAGCTGGATAACCCATTGGTTAGGACTCAACAGTGAATACACTCAAACATCTACATTTATGATAAGTGTACACAACTATACTTTCTGATGCTATTGAACTTGCTGATGTGCAGTAAATCCATCACTACTGGGTCACAGGATGCCTTGTATGCCAGACACAGGTCACCTCTTAGCAGTTTGTAGTATACAGAGTATAGTGAAAGGGCTTTGAGTCGGTCCATGTAAGATGTGTTGTTTAAGCCTTGTATCTGTTTAATAAGGTATCTGTGTGGACATTCCATTTGTTACATGTGTCTGGACAGATACATGCCAAAGGGGGCATTCTGTTCAGTATTGGCCTAATGAAGGCTGAGTAAGTGAGACAGTGACATCCCTTTGTTTATGAGCTGTGCAGTATAGAAGGTCTTTCTTACAACAATGGACACATGTTGGTCAAAAGTTAGGTCACTGTCCACATAGGTTCCCAAATCCAAAACAACTGAGTCAAGTCTTAGGGGCGTATTGTCAGTATGACTTGTTCAAGGTCTCATTGAAGGCAGATGAAGGCTGAGAAAAATCAAACTTTGTGTCTCCTCATTAAGAGGTCATAACCTTAATCCTCTGTACCAACTGCCACATGTTAGGTCTTTGCCTCTTGTGATATATAAATATATTTATCTATATATATATATATATATATATATATATATATATATATATGTTTTTTTTTTTTGGTGCCTGTGGCTTGTTTCATAATTGAAAGTGCCCTGGTTATCAGATAAGTAAACTGTGCAGCAATATAACAGGTGCAGAATAAATGCAAATTAAATCTGCCTTCAGGAAATATCACTAAATAATAGTAATTTGTCTTACAGAGATTCTTGCTACAGAGTAAATTCTGTCTCAGTGTCATATTTTACTCTGCTACCATGCTGCCTGAAATAAAGGATCTCATCCAGTTTGAAGTCAGCATAGGGAGTTATGGAAACAAGTTTGATACAACATATAAGGCTCTTTCTTCAACCACACAGTACTCTACAGCTGTATTTGATGGTAAGTAATAATTTAAACATTAAATATATGTATGTTCATCATCAGATCACTACTGCAGTAGCCTAAGTTATATGGAACATCCTGTCAAGGACCGGACTAGCCCATCAGCTTCCAAAGCTTTGGGAAACTCTCCATGCACACTACTCACTGTCCTGCATGAAGGAAGCAAGATACATTTGGTGGCTAGGTTGCCAATACTTCTGAACTTTTTTACTGAGGAAGAGTTTGCCCCTGTGTGGGCTTAAGGTGATTGACATTTGGTCGTGCTTCTGCAACACTGGGCAGCTAGGTGCCCCATTAGGGATTACCTTCCACGTTATCAGTTTTTGTGAAGAAAGGTGTTTTTTTCAGCCAAAAAATTGATTGTATATTTCTACGTGTATTTGTGTATGCATGTATACATTTAGGTTATGTTTTAGGAAATATCTGGGATTTGTAATGGTTGTCATTAAAAGTTTTATCTTAGAAACTTATATTTTGGTTTACATTTCTCTGAGGCGGATCCCTTAAAAATATTTATTTTTTGTGAAGAAAGTAAACTTTTACCTCAGGTTTTATTATTAGGGGCTTGGACTTTTGGTTTTAGGGATTGTCATTAAAGAATTTTACAAGAAAAAATTTAATTCTGCTCAGCATTCTTTACCAACTCTGCAAAACTCCTCTAACCACTTGTCAGACACCTTTTCAGCTGACAACTGATCCTGGATCTCTTTTACCTTTACTCATTTACTTTCATTTTTTTTTCTGGGGAAGAGTGTTCTGTTCCTGCATACGTGTTGTGAGGGGCTGAGACTAATGTGTTTGGTGGTTGTTGCCAAAGCATTTTACCCCAGAAAGTAGTTTTTCAGTCATGGGGTAACTCTCCTAGGCTTTGCTATCTGCTTTTCAGACTCCTTTTGCAGCTAGAACATGGAAATGGGTCCTGGTTAACACTGTCGACCCCTCCCTGAACTACAAGAAGGAAAAGTTATTCCGGCAGCTTCTGTCTTCACTCCAGCTATCTCTTCACCTCAACCACTGATGGATGGCTCCATTTTGACCAGCATTTGTCCCTTGGACTGCTCATTTCTTATTTTCAGTCCCTTTCCTTGAGAAGCCAATATGGAGTGGGAGGCAGGCATATTTTCTGCAGCTATTTAGCTGCCTTTTCTGTTAAGGGAGATCCACCCTTGCTGGCATCTGGGAAGGGACTGGGGGATGCTCCTTTGCTAAGCTGCCCTGAGGTGCTTCATTCCCTGGAAAGGGATTGTCCTTTAAGCTGCTGTATTTCAGGGAGGGGTTTTCCCTAAAAAAAGGAACCATGCAACTATTGATTTTAACTCTCCCAAAATAGATAAGGAAAGTTTTGCTTCAGTTAATATTTATTTAGAGCATTTCATTCTTTAAATGCTGAATCTTCTCTAGAAATAAAAAGGAAAAGTTTTTCCTTTCTTTCAGGTACTGATCCCAGTCTGAGAGGCAGGAATTAGACTTGGACTGTGTTTCTTTAAGTTCCCTCTCCACAGAATGGAGAATCTGACTCTGAGAAATGTTTTTATTCAGATCCCCCTCTTGAAGAGCTGTCTTTGTACTGGTAGTGTGGCCAGAATGAAGGAATTGCTTTAGTAGAAACAAAAAGAAATACCAAAAGTTCAACAAAGATATTTAGATTTGTTACAGGTGGATTTTCCTCAACCTGCAGCTGTTCCTCCCCATGTTACCAATTTTAGAGGATGCTTTTTGGCAGCCTGTAGTTTGTCTGACAGTCCGTCATCTGCTCCAAGAAAGTCTGATAAGCTTATTAAAGTACCCCAGTTCCACAAATTCCTTTTTTCTCACTCCGGGTGAGATCCTGTAATAATTTCTCTCTCATAGTCAGCTGAGTTGGTGTAGTGGTGTAATGCACTAAAATGTAATTCAGAGGGTCCTGGGTTCAATACTTGGTCCCCTGTAACAAGCAGCATACCCCAGGGTTCGGTCTTGAGGCCTCTGTTATTTGGGTTATACTTTTTTGAGGTGCAGGCCAAAACCCGTGGGCTATGGCTGACCAAGTTTGCAGATGACTGCAAGTGGGTGCTGCCATCAATTCCCCTAGTGATGTGGACACCCTTCAAGAGGGTCTCATTCAAATGACTTGTACCAGAAACATGGCCTCAAGCTGAATACCAAAAAATGTGCCATCGTCCCCTTTGGGGAGAGCGACATCCCCACAAATTGTCACATTAATAACATCCTAAGCACGGTCAGTCGTGAGGGATTTGGGCACCCAGGTTGATAGCAACCTGACTTTTGGCCAACATGTTGCTTCTGTTGTATGGAAAGCCTTCTACATAGCCCACCTCATAAGTAAGGGTATCTCATCCATGGAAAAGGAGGTCATAACATCCCTGTATTCTTCCCTTATGTTGTTGTTTGTCTTTCAGCTTTTCGCAGTTAGGGGTCGTCACAGCAGAACTCCGGTCTGCTAATGATTGGCAGTAGATTTTCATGAACGCCGAGGTGCCAGCTCGACGTCCAACCTTCAACGAAGGCACGTCCATTTACGCATGTCTTTCGAATGCCACCCAACCGCGGGGAGGACATACAGACTCCACACAGAAGGCACTCCCCGCACTCCAGCCGAGAATTGAATGGGAGAACCTCTTGCTGTGAGACAACAATGCTACCGCTGCAACACCGCGGCTTAGTCCTGTATTCTTCCCTTATAAGGCCCATTATTGAGTACAACGCCCCTTTCAGCATGTACCTCACAAAGCACATGCAGCAGTTGGAGAGAGACCACAGATGTTCCTCACCAGGAGAATCCAGGGCCTTAAACATCTACCATACACAGGCTAAAAGCTCTGTCCTTCTCAGTTTCATACAGACTTCTCAGAGGTGACCTCTGTCTGGCATACAAGATGATCACGGACCCCACCTTGATGGGACTGCTGCACATCTGCAAGTCAAGCTCCACTCGAGTAACCCGCACTTTCGGCCTCAACCTGGTGTGTGACATCAACAAGACTTGTTGGCGGGACAGATTTGTGTCCCAGAGACTCCCCATCTATGGAATAGACTCCCTCTCCACATCAAGCAGAGTACCTCTTTACCCCTTTTTAAGTGCAACCTTTGATAACTGGATGGGAAAGAGAAAATATAGCCCTGAGATTCTACCCGTGTCCCTGCTGGACAGGGGCATCGGGTGCTGATTTGTCTACACATGGGCTAAACTCTTGGCTAGGCTTATAAGGGCCTCAGGGCCAATAGCCTAGTAACCTCCTGTGATCCTATGACTCCTTACTGCAGATAGCTCTGTCCCTTCTAACAAACTGAAAAGCCATGATAAATTTGGAAAGAAGGTATATTCTTCTTCCATCTTGTCCTTCAGAACAATATGATGTCAGGCTCACATGCCTAAATTGTTGCAGGCTTGTTTTGACAATATGAGGACATTAATTGCGGATCTCTGTCTTTCAGAAGCTTAAGCATATCTGAATTATTTCGTATCTTTTGTGTCTCAGGTAACCAAATGTTATTTAAAATGTGCTGATGCTGTGTTCAGAGCAGCTGCCACTGGCTCAGTGAATGAAAATATTTATCTGCCTGCATTCACGGAATTTACTAGAGGATGTCAAAGGTGAAATTCTGAATGCTTCTTTGGATAAAGAAGAGTTATTTGGTCATTCCTCAGCTTTAAAATAAGGGAAACCTTAATTCAGGAAGCTACCCAGCTTTTTCAACCATCCTTTCCAAAATATAATAGAAACCTTTCTTCCACTTCAGGTTTCTCTTTCTGGAAACTGATAAAAGGGTTCTCAGCAAGGCACAGGCAAACAAAATTAAAAAAAAAAATAATGACAAGGAGGTTCAAAGAAGAAAGGAGTAGGAGGGTCCTCCCAGAACAAAGGGCAGTCTGTGAAAACAGACGATCAGTATGCCCCTCAAGTGTTTTCCCCCACCCTAGTAATCATGTAAAGCTATCCCAGTGTTAGGTCGTGGTCTTCACTCTTCTCTATGGCATCAGATAACTTCAGACACTTGGATACTGAGAATCATTCTAAAAGGCTACATCTGGCAGTGGGATCTCCTTCCTGCAGTTCATGGGAGTCCTCCACATCCATCCATTTTCTACAGACCACCTGAGGGTGTGAGTCCTGCTTTTCCAGCTCCCCTCCCCCTTTGCTAAGAGGAGAAAGGTACAAATGTAAAAAATACCAGATATTCCAGAAAAGGACTGTTAGGAGGCTACAGACCTTAAAAATACCTTTTAAATGAAATTTCCTGCTAATCTAGCCCACTTGAAGCCTCTAAAAGAGTAGTGTAGTAATTCTTTGTTGATGGCTGCTTGTCTTCTTTCAATAAAGTGCAGAGACCATTTATAAGTTGAAATCCAGATCTTTTATTATTGATGATGGATGACTGTTGTTTCACACTGCTGGTAATCACATTTAGTACGACAGTGATATGGTACATAGACAAGGGGCATCCAGTTCCTATCACCTTTGCAGACTAGCTATGGTAGCCTGGGAATTAAAGACTCAGATCAACCTGTTCTTCCATGCTACCTACATTTTGTCAGAAATAAAATGCTCATCCATTGCTATTAATAAACGATTTGCCTTATCATTCACGTAGTCTGGAATATTCCTGTATGATTTTCCATCCTTTCCTGTAATAACCAGGGTTCTTCTAAAGATAGAGAAGGACTTCCCAAAGATAATTGCAGTTGACTCAGTTGTAGTGCAGTCAGCAGTGGTTCTCCATTCTTTTTGAAAATTGCCAAGGGCAGTTACCACAAGCTTCCTCAAAGAATGGATTTACTCACACAGGACAGGGTTTATTTGATAGATCCCACCTTTGCTTCTTAAAATGACTGCTTCGATGATAAAATTTTAGGCACCTGTTTTCTGATGGTATGCAGGAGGTGTGAAGAGAGTAAAGAAACCTGCTGCTAGAAAATTGTGTATGGATAAATGGAAAAGATTTTCTTTTCAGTGCCAAATCAATAATAGGACCATTTTAAAGCTCAGACTGCAGTGATTCTTCAGTACTTGTGTGAGTTATTAGCCCTTCATCTTTCTTACTCTTCTATCAAGATTCATCCCTCAACCATATCTGCATGTTGCCTGTTGATCCCCTCTTTCTATTCTACGTCAAGTGATGTAGTTTTTGAAAGGGGTTTTACATAAACCCATCGTTGAAGGTAAGTGGCTCCTTCTTGGGATCTTAATTTTATTCTGGAAAAACTTACACTGTTTTCTTTGAACCTGGACAAGCAATGTCTAAACAGACGGTCTCTAAGTGGTTGTCCCACGCTACTGCTTTGTGTTATTCTCACGTTAACAAGTCACTTCCAGACAAAGTCATGGTCACCTCTACACACCTTTACCAAGCACTACAAATTCGACTTACTTGTAGATCCAGACCAGGCTTTGCTATGACTATTCTCCAAGGGCTCCTACACACTAACCCATCTTCCTCTTCCTTTTCCCTTAATTTCTAAGCTGTTGTATTTGTCCCATATAATATTGGCTATTGCAAGCAGTGATCTAATGATGAACATAGTACTATTGTTTAAGTAAACTTACCATAACAGTAAATGTTTAAATAGATCACTGATGCAGTAGCCACACCCTCCCTCCCTCCAGTCATCTCTCTATCTTTGCTTTTTTTATGCCAAAGTTTGAGTTTTTAGTATGTATCCTAACTGGACAGGCTCTAGCCTCCTCCTTCAGAGGCAAAAAAGCTCTGAAGTTTTGGTGCCCTAGCCATTAATTTTATCTTGCTTTCCTCATTCAGGGCAGTGGCTAGACCCTGTGGAAGGTACCCTAAAGCTTTGGAAGCTGGCTGCTTGGTCCGGTCCTTGGCAAGATATCCCATATAGCTTAGACTACTGCAGCATTGATCTATTTGAATATCTACTGTTATGGTAAATTTACTTGCATAATTGTACTTATCTTGCCATTTGAAAGTTAGGTTATGCCCTCTACAGAAACTTATTGGAATAGATTACATAGTAGTAGTAGTGGTAGTATTAGTAGTAGCAGTAGTAATTGCAATTTCATTGGATTCAGAGGTTGCACCTTCACTTATTTGCTGGAACAGCAAAGATCAATGGTACATATCCCAATACCAGACATTTCATTCATTTTCTAATACTGATGCTGCTGTTCTGCATTTGAAGGTGCTACATTCTTTAGATGCAGTCTTTTAAATGGAATACTAAAATAATGTGCTATCAGTCTTTTCCTGTAGCTCACTTGAAGTAAAAAAAAAACTTTTAGCATTATTGCTGAGTTGTAGCATGTTTTGTAGTAGAGGCATTTTATTAATACGAAAGCAGTAAATTGCAGGATGTCATGTGCACTTCACATTTTTTCTTTGTGTGTAGCCCACATGAAATTGTTTATTAGTGTGTCATACAGAAAGATAATCTAAACCATTTTTATGTAGTAAAATGCAACAAAAATGAACATAAAACTCTGGGACACATAGATGACAAGATATCTTTTAGTGGACCAACATGGGATTCTGTATTGTCCTTTCCATCAGTTTCTTCTAGTGGATTTTATGCCCTTGTAGCAGACCTGAACCAGCAACTTTCTATACAGATGCTTCTCCAGTGCTTCATACTCCTCTTCTTTCTCATAATGCAGTGTACCCCTAGTGTTCCACATAACTTGTTTGCCACCATTTGTAAAAGAGATGATCCTCCAGGATTTATCTGTATAGCTCAGATATGAGCAATTTCTTTCTTACAGCTAGCTAATACAGTTTTATTAGTCAAAGTTTCTCCTGACATTGCGTATTAGATTTCTTTTACAGTTTTCCTTCAATTTCTGCCTCCTCTCGTTTGTTATTGTGAGGCCTACCTAAACCTGATTCCTTACTCATTATAGGTTCATAGGTAGGTACTATGCTATTGGCCCTAGGGCCTATATAAGCCTAGCCAAAAATGTACCCTGGCTTTCGCCACCCAAGGAAATTATTTTCCTGTGCCCCTGTCGAGCAGAGCCACAGAAGTGATCCCTGCGGTGAATTTCCTATTTCCCATCCAATCATCAAGATTTTTCTTGAAGAGTGCTAATGAGGAGCTCTGTTTGACATAGATAGGTAGTCTGTTCCAGATTATGGGAAGTCTCTGGGACAGGAATCTATCCCTTCAGCATGTTCTGTTTATTGTGGTGACAAGGTTTAGGTCCCTAGAGCGTGTAGCTCGGTGGGATTGAAATTTCTTTAAGTGGAGCATGTCCAACAGCTCTGGGTTTGACATAGCTTTGTATGTTAGGCAGAGATCACCTCTGAGTAGGCGATATGTGATGGAGTAAAGCTGGAGTTTTTTGAGACGGTCTGCGTAGGGCATCTGTTTTAGGCCAGTAATCCTCTTTGTGAGGTATTTCTGTGGCCTTTCCAGTTGTTGTAGATGTCTTGTGAGGTACATACCAAAAGGGGCGTTGTACTCTATAATGGGTCTAATGAGTGTTGAGTAGAGGGGAACAATGACCTCTTTTTTTTTCTGGATGAGAAACCTTTTGTGATGAGGTGAGCCACGTAGAAGGATTTCCTGACCACTGTGGCAATGTGATTATCAAAGGAGAGACTACTGTCCACCTGTGTCCCAAGGTCTCATCACATTTTCAGCGTTAAGTAGACTACCAGCTATGTGGTAGTTCATGTAAACAGAGTTTTTACCAAAGGGGATGACAATACACTTTTTAGTATTGAGCTTCAGGGCATGGCTTTGACACCAGGCATCTGTCTCAGTGAGGCCCTTTTGTAGGATGTCCACATCGTTAGGAGTTTTAATTATGGCTCCTAGTTTTCAGTCGTCTGCAAACTTTATTAGCCAAAGACCTTCTGTGTTAGCCTGTACTTCAGAGAAGTAGATACCAAACAGGAGAGGACCCATGACTGAACCCTGTGGTACTCCACTTGTTAGTGGTCTGAAGTCGGATTTGGAGTCTGCTACATTCACAGTGTGGGTTCTGTCCATGAGCCAGTTGGCAACCCATCTTCTGACATAGGGATTTATACCTAGTTTAGTGAGCTTATCTATAATACCAGAGTGGGCGATGGTGTCGAAAGCCTTGGCGAGATCTAGATAAGCTGTGTGAACCACCTTACCATCATCTATGGCTTTGGTGACTGCTTCAAAGAAGTCAGTCAGGTTTAGGAGACATGATCTGCCTTTTACAAACCCGAACTGGGTAGGGTCCAGAGTTTGGAGATTACCAATGTCTTTGTTTGAGTTCCATGATGATACGTTCCATGGCCTTGCAGACCAGGCTCGTCAGGCTAATGGGGTAGTAGTTCCCGGGGTAATAGCACCTCTAACAGGAAAAATTTATCTTTTTTTTCCTAACCTTCACTTTGTTTTCTGTTATTAAGATTTTTTTCATGTTTCTGATAGCTGTTTTTCATGAATATCATTGGTATTTACTATGTTTAGTAATAATGGAAGAAGTTTCCATATTCCACACTTGATCCAGGGGCAGGCAGAAAATTCCACCCCATGACACTCATGAGCTTTGCACTGTGTTCCTGGGCTGGAATACACATTTAATAATGTAACATTTGCAAACCCTTTGTTCCTTGTTCTGTCATTGAGAGAAATGGCAACTTCATTTTAAAGGGCCTTCTTGTCCCAGCAAGTGATGCGGCCAAGAATAAGTCTTTTTCTAGAGAGAGAACAAAAAAAAAAGAAAGAAAAGGACAAAGACAGATCAAGAGAGAAGGGCATAAACAGAGAGAAGGAAAGAAAAAAGAAAGAGGCAAGCTAAATGCTCTCCTCCTCCTCCTGCTGCACCAAAGTTAACAAAACTGTCACCACTTTCTATTCCCATAGCTCCAGTCCATTCAGAAAATACTATACTCAGGCCCCCATTGACACGGAAGCTGTTGTAATTACATCCCTTCAGAGAAACGCAAACTAACAGCAGTTCTTCAGTGAGGGAACTCTTCTGATTCCTCGGCTTGAGATCTCTCTCAGTTTCTTTCCTTAGGACTATAAGGTCTACCAAGAGTGATGTTGATATTGATTGGCAATAAATGATGAAGACATTCATTAGGGCTGAGATAGGCAAGTCATTCATCCTATTCCCCCTCTCTCTCAAGAGTGAATTGGGTTGGCCCACCAGCTTCTGTTTCTAATCCCTTCCTGGCACACCTTTTGGTGCTTTTGGCTACAGAGTTGAAATCCATCCAGGGACATCCCATATCACTGTCAGTAGGATCTTATCCCTCAATGCCAGCTGTGTATCCAGCACACTGTACTGTAATATTACCCATCCTTCAATTAAAGAAAGACATGCTCCGTTGGTTTTGGCTCCACTCTCAGGCACCATCTGTGTCCTTGAGTCTTTAGTTTCAGTCCAAAGGACTCACCAGCTCCAAATGCCTTGAACCAGTTTTTCATCAAGATTCTAGGCACATTTCTTGGTCCTCGGATGACTCTCTCCATGCTGCCAGAAAATGTCAGTGCAAAAGGAATCACATTGATTCCCCTGTAGAATCACTCACACTGGATACAGACCTCAAGAATGTGAGGTCTCCTTCCCTTGAGAATTTCAGCTTTCAGAAGTTCCTAGAATTAATGCATCAGAGGGAAACTTGGCCTACTAGCTTCACTTTCCCAAAAAAGGAAAAGTTGTTTGAGGCGTATGCCCCCCACACATTTTCTGAGTGGTCCCTGTCACTGACTGTCTAAACAACCTAGCTGCAGATAGGCCATGACGGTAACCTGATCTGTTAGAGTCCATCTCATGCAAGACATACAAGATTTTGAGACTGCCCAAGGACAGGCCCTATTTGAGCAAGGGCCCTCTGACTGATTCTGTGTTTTCTGTGGAATGCTTCATAGTCCTTCATCCTGTCATGCAGTGCAGGAACTCAGACTTTTTTGAAAAGCAGGTTTACGCCTTGGGAACCTTTTCCCTGAAGGTGCTAAATTACATATTTCACGTGACCATGTTCCAGGTGGTCCTGGTTAAGCAATCATTGGATTCCCTCTGCTGGCCACTGACGCTGGACACTAAGAAACAGATTGAAACTCAGCTTTCTACTTTGTTGGCCATTAGTAATCTGTCCATGAAGCTGCTTCACAGTGCAACTGATGAGGCAGCTAGAGCAGCACACACTGGCATTACTTTGCACCTACATGCCTAGTTGGGATTGTGTGACTTTGCTGACATCTTCAAAGCATCCTTCACTAATTCCCCTTGTGATGGACTATCCCTGGTTGATGCAAAGTTTAAAGAAACTCTGCTGAAGAATGAACAGGAAGGAAGAATATTGTATGCTGTGGGTATATGTGTTGACCCCCCTCAGTGGTCCTTTTCTAGGAGCCAGAAGGATAAAAGGTTATCTGGAGTCTCTGGTTTAGAAAATCTCAATGTTTATCATTTGATTCCTTATCAGATGGGCACCCTATGGCAAAGAGGGGCCATTTCATGGCTGCCACCAAAGAGGCAGAAGGGTCTGGAAAATCTGCGCTTCAGAAGCTTACCTTAGGTCTCTGTTATCCCTGCAAAATAAACATGAAAAATTGGTTATAAACTTTATCAAGGTTGAAATTAGGCAAGTAGTCCCCTTTTTCACAGCAAATATTAAAGCAGGTTTGTGGATGTCTTGAAAAGCATCCCACAAGACGAATAATGCTTAAAGGATTTTTTTGAGTGCTACATGTGGTAAACACTGTCAAGACTTTGTCATTAATAACTTCTAGTCTGCTCTTTCTAGTCTGCTCTGTCTTGTCGTCATGAAAGTGGTATAACCATGGAAGCAATGGACAAAAAGATTGACACACTTATGCTGGAAATGCAGAAGGTGAACACGACCTTGAATGAGTATATAGTAAAGTCAGAGGTGAAGATGCAAGGATTAGTGACAGCAGTGACAGAACACTAAGATCAACTTAAGGTACATGGCTCTGATATTAAAAATCTTCAGCAACTCCTGCAGTTAGCAGGTTCACAGATTCGGTATCTGGAAAACAAAATTGTGGATTTGGAAGACAGAGGACATAGAAGTAACATTAGACTGATCAGTGTACCAGACCACTTAGTGAGGATTAAATGCAAGCAATTGGTATTGTCTGTTATCAGAATGGACCAGTATCTTGCAAAAGGACATTGTCATACCAAGAGCATACAGGATACGCATACAGGATACTAACCTCTCAGTCAGCACAGAATATTTAACTTTGTCCTATACTTGTTTGTCTGCTCAACTGTTTTGTAAAAGAGGCAGTATTAAGTGAAGTATGGATCCCTGGGTAAGTATTGGAGGCAAGGGAGAGTAGAGTGTTTGTGGAGCAAGATTTTTACAAGGAGATCAGACCCGCAGTGAAAGAAGCCTAATTAAACAAAAAGAAATGTTAGCTTCTCTATCCACTGGTGTTGAAAGTTCAGAAAAAAAAGAACAACAAACTGCAGGGAAGCCAAATGGACCACACAGGAGAATAGCACAAATCTAAAAGAAAAAAAAAAAGAAAAAACAGTAATCCACTATCACAGAGTTTAACAAAGCTTTCAAGTCATACAGACTATTCTTCAGTGTGTTTAAAAAATAAATAATGAAACACGGTTTAAATAATCACAGCCAGCCTATCAGGATGCCAGACCATATTACATGATATAACATGAATAATTTAACAGAATTAAAAAAATAAATGGAATAAATTTCTCTTAAAATTGTTTCAATATATAAAGTATAAACTATCAGTTATGATATGATAGTATACACTAATAAAAGCACACACAAAAAGCACGTGAAATACACACACAAAGCACACATAAAAAGTTCATCTATAGAGTAATTAAGTAATACATGTTTGTCTTTCAGTAAGGGTTTAACACTATTAACAGTGTTTAAACCTGGTGGCTGGTCTATAATCATAACTGAGTGAACACAGAACCTGTTCCTGTTTCTTTAAGAAAGATGGCAGTGTGATAAAAAGCAGAGCACATGGCTGCATATTCTGTCTTGAATGCACAATTGACAGTATAACTATATACTTAGCAACAAAAGAATGGTAATGATGCACTACTAAAGAAAGTGGGCTGACTTCCTGAGGAAACTAGCTTAGTATTTTGTTTTTTTATTATTGCTTCATTAAATTTATGGGACTTTGATGTGCTTACAGAGACTTATGGGATCTTTGAGGTGGAGCACTTAGATCCTTAACCGTTGGCTGTTTTCGTACTACAGTTAAAATTGAAGTGAATGTGTTTGTTCTTACTTCTATGGGTGATTATTTCACCCTCTCTCACAAGTGGTAGGCAGTCATTATATATTTATTATAGTTGTTAATATTTCATATTTAGGGTTAGTAGTGTTGTTTGCTTTGGCTGAACAGTGCCGGTTGGGTAGACAGTCACAAGGAGAATACAGATGGCATATAATTGTTTTCTGGGTCTCAAACTATGGAATAGTGGTAGGATGGGCTGCTTATAGTGATATATTCATAGATAGAATAATAAGGTAGCAACTGCTTGGTGAGTGGTGAATTACTTAACATATACTGAAGCATGTATGATTTCTCTTAATTAGCTTGGAATGTGGATGGGATTGGAGACTAGCAAAAACACTGTTATTTTTATATATCTATATTTGAAGCACCATTTCATTTATTTACAAGAAACACACCTGACAGGACAAGAATTGCAAGCATTGTTATGGGGCATATATAATCACAACTATTGGTCAGCTAATGACTAGGGGTGTAAAATAGGCACATTAACTTTGGTTAGGAAGGATACTCCCTTTGAGATATCAAAAAAGTGTGTCTGATCCTCAGGGGACGTATATTTTGATTAAGGGCAGATTGTTTCCCTGTAGATTAGACTACAGTAGTGAATGTCTATATGCCACCTGGTACTCCAGTAAGGTGTTTTTTTTTTTTCTGAGGGTGTAGGTGACTTTTCAGAGTGGGATATCATTTTGGGCAGCAGGAGATTTTAACAATGTTTTATCCTTAATGAGTGGTCATCTGACCCTAGAAAATACTTTCTTACCTAGTGGAAAATTTTTGAAAAAGTTTTGAACATGTGTATGGGATGCTAGATACACATACTTGTATGAGTTTACCTCCACAAACGTATATGTTTAATTCATTTTTTTTCTGTTGTCTTCTCAAGAACTGCTAACAGTTTAGTTCCTCACAAAGCTGTGCAGTACCTGCTGTCATTAGGAATCTCTCCTATTCAGATTTCTGTTCAAACCTCATTTATGGTAGGGTTCTGTTTGTTCACTGTTGATAATAGTAGGAGGAAAATAATACATTCTATGTTATATAAGTAACTGGGAATATGAAAAACAATGTATGGCCTTTGTACACAGGAGGCTAAAAATCAGGAAACTTTGAAAGATAATGTCAGTACAGACTGGGAAGGCTTTAAGAAAGCTTTGTATGCTTACTTGTGTCTTCAAGTTAATATCAACAGAACTCGACACTTGATAAAATAAAAAGGATTCAGAAAAACGTAACCATTTGTAATACCAGACTGTACAGGGAAAAAGGATTTGTGAAAGATTTATATGGATACAAAAAAATTGGACAATTTATTTTATTACAGAGCAGATCAAGCAGCTAAGTCTTTAAAATAAAAAAAATATTCTTCAATATCTAATTTGATGAGGCTGAGGAGGCAGGATTTGGAAATATATATCCTACAACTTAGAAATCAGAGAACTGGTAAGAATTGTAATGATCCTAAGAAAATAATTTAGGTGTTTAGAGATTACTGTACACAGCTCTATACAGATAATATAGGGTTAGCTCCCGAGAGTTATTGAGATAGATAATTATTTTAAGTCCTTGAGATTAAATATACTTTAATCAGAGGAAACTATGATTTTAGTTGCCCCTTTTACCACAACAGAAATCTCAGATATGTTATGCCAGTTGGAAAATGGGAATTCTCCAGGACTGGATGGCCTCCCTGTGGCAATCTGCAAACTGGAAGGATTCATGCAGGCCTTTAGTAAGCTGTATACTGTATTAGGATTGGATGTTCTCCACCTGCCTCTTGGAAAGGATCTAAAATAGCACTAATCGTGAAACCCAGCAAGAACAGATTGAGCCCTGTATTGTACAGACATATCTTCATTTTAAGCTATGATTATAAATTGTTTATGGTTATTATTGCAGCTAGATTGGCTAGTATACTTGCTAAACTGATACACTCAGCCAAGACAGAGTTTGTACAGGAAAGAACCACGTTCGATAAATTAATCGAAACAATTTTACTTATGGAAGATGCTACCAACCAAAACCATACATTAGTAATTAGTAGTCTTGATGCTGAGAAAGTATTTGACAGAGAATCATGGGAGTTTTTATGGAAGCTGTTAGCGTACTAGGGCTTCCTGTAAGCATTTATTAAGGCCTTAAGATCTCTTTATGTAGGGCGACCTCTAGGGTACTAGTAAAGAAACTTCTTTCTTCCTCTTTTCCTGTTAAGAATGGGACCAGGCAGGGATGCCCATTGTCTGCACTGCTTTTTGCTTTGTATTTGGAACCCTTGGCAGAACAATTGAGAACTTCTGATATTGCACGATATACATAAAAAAAGGCTATAAACTGTCGATGTGATGTTGTCAATCTCACTTTTATCTCACTGATGAGCCAGATCCGATCCATCGGATCCATCTCAGCCTTTTTCAAAAGCATGAGGCCTTCAGCAAAGCTCATTGCATTCAACCTTACCCATAATGCCCTTCCCTAACTCCCCAGATCTTGTTTGCCACTCTACGAAGAACATGGTTCTGAAGCAAGCTATGGATTAAGTGCATTTTTTTTTTCTTTTCAAATAATACCTTTGCGTATTTAGTTTTTGTCTTTATTAGTCTAATACTAGCTTAGAGATGGTCTTTCTCTATTTTTGAGTGTATCACTTACAATTATCTTTCACTTTTTATAGAGTGAGTGTTGATACCCTTTCCCTACCAATGTCCATTTAAGTTAGTGGACGTTTATCCTCATCTGTTGCCTCTTTCCCCTTTCTTTGTCATCCATTTGAGTTAGAGGATGATTTCTTCTGTTAAAAAAAAAAAGAGAGAGAGAGATACTTCTATTTTTCCTGAATACCTTCCGTCCATTTAAGTTAGAGGATGTTCCCAGCATGTGTGCTTCTGTGTGTTTGCCTTGTATTTTTCATTCAACTTATAATGCCTCAGAAGCAAGAAGGGAAACCTCTTGGTTTCAAAAAATGTGAACAGTGTGGGAAAAAGATACCCCTCAGTGATTCACACACTTTGTGAGTACTGCTTGGTGCCTCTTCATCTCCAAGAGTCATGTACCATTTGCCACGGATTTAACCAAAGGGCTTTTATGGAGCATAAAAACAAACTCATATTAACGGGACTAGTGAAAACTCTTTTTTCTCTCTGGAGTCCGCAACCTTTTCAAAATCCGACAAGTCACAAAAACGTTCTTCTTCAGCTTTAAAGTCTTCCTCAGAGCAGAAACAAAAAGCTCCAAGATTGCCTGCTTCAGCAGAACCTTTGGAGCAGACAGTCATGTCCAGATCCAAGAGTTTGTTGGAGCATCTGGAACCATCAGCTCAGACCTCTTCGGCTCCCACTGAATTTAAATATAGGAGCCATTCTTCATCATTGGAACCAACACCTTCTTGGCACCCTTCTCCATTCTTGATCAAATCAAGGTCTCCAACCCTTTCTACTCAGTCTACCAGGAGTTTATCTGGCAATGATGTGGACAGGGTAGTACAGAGGCTTCTAAAGACACCAGCCTTGGCCAAGATGTTATTGGATCCAAACCCAAAGGAATTGGAACTGGTGAAGTATTCCACATTGGAGCTTACTTCTGCTCCAATCCATCCCCTGGTTTCTGAGCCAGAAGATTTGGATGTCTAGCTTGTTTCTGCCTTGGATCCTAGATCCATTGGTTCCTTGGATCCGATTTCTGCCTCAAGTGTTTCTGCTCAGTCGGAGCAGGAGACCTCTCGGAGCTGACACTCCCTGGTCAGATCTTCAGTGCAGGTTCAGATCTCATCAGATCTGACCCTGCCTGTGGAGGTTTCAGCCCAGGTGAGTTTGGATCCTACCTCCGCTTCAGAGCTTCTGTCTCCTGCGCTGGAGAGTCCTTCGACCCCGACAACCTTTTGTCAGATCGAGGGTGTTCTTTGGAGCAAGGAAAGAGTGCCTTCAAGGTTATGAGGAGGGTACTGACTACATCCCAGTCTCAGACACAGTCTATTTCGAATCTTCCTTCCACTTCTGCAGCAGTGACTTTGCCTTCTCATATATTCTCTCCACAGGACTGCAGAGGCCCCAGTCCTCAGGATGGCCAGCAAGGAACGCCCCCCTCTTCTGAAACTTCTCCAGACTACCCCACTGAGGAAGTCCCTTAGAAGAGGACCTGCAAGAGGAAGCACCTTGACTCCCGTTCATGATGCAAATGGGTCCATACGGTCACCTCCTGAAGATGCCTCCTTTGGAGACATTCTGGAAATGTTAAAGCAGAGTGCTGACTGGCAGTCCACATCCACGTCAGCTGAGGAGTCCGTATACCTGAGGGCTTTTGGGTCTCACCCTTCCACCTCTTGGGTGACCCCTCCTTCTGATGAGCTTACTGATTTAATCTCTCAGAAGGCTTTGGAGACCCCAGACTACACAGAACTGACTCCTCGGAGGCCAAATAAATACATTACTGCCCCTAAGAACAAGTCTTTCTTAACTACAGGTGTAGCAGGTGATGCCATGGTCATGGTGGCGGCTACCAAAAAAGAACTATCTGTGACCAGTTCTTTTATCCATCCTCCGAATAGAGATTCTAGGACAATGAATAGATATGGGAAGCACATTTTATCTTCAGTGATCTTTGCCTTACGGTCGCTAAACTATCTGACCCACTTTACTGGATTACAGAGGGACCTGTTGAAAGAACTGTCAGACTCCCTCCAAGGAGCTGTAGCTGATGCTGCATCAGATAAAGTCACCGTTCAACTTGCCACACTTAATTCAGTCAGAAACTCTTCCATGAGACTCGTATCTTATGCAGCAGATGGAAATGAGCAGGGCTGCGGGTTCAGGTATTTCTCTTAGGAGACAGGCCTGGGTGCTCCTTTACAATTTCGTGGAGCCCTTCAAGTCTTCCTTCATTACTGTCCCTTTTGATGGCGCCTCTCTCTTTGGGACAAAAGTAAAAGAAGCGATCATCAGGTGTGAACAGGAAGGCAAGACCTTGTTTGCTGTTTGAGTGCATTTTTCTACACCTACTAACTAGACCCTTTCCCAAAGGTCAGAGAGGTAATGGAAAGATGTGGTTCAAAAAAATCACAAAGGTCTTTCCAAGACAGACAAGGCGAAAGTTCCCCTAGACGCAGAGGAGGAAACAACAAAGGAAGACACCACCCTCATGGCAGGGGAGGCCCGCAGAATCAGATTCCAGATGTTCCACTCAATCAAAAGGAACAAGCAACCGTAGAAATTCAAAAGTTGCTAAAAAAAAGAGAGTCATCCAAGAAGTGCCGGCAGACCAGAGGGGATTCAGAACTTCCTCAAGGTTCTTTTTAGTTCCAAAGAAAACAGGGTACTGGAGACCCATCATGGATCTCAGCATTCTGAACAAATCTGTGAAAAAGACCAGGTTCCCAATGGTGGTACTGCAGTCGATTCTTCCATTCTTGGAAAAAGACAATTGGATGTGCTGTATAGACCTTCAGGATGCATACTACCATATACGAATGGAAAGGTGATCCAGAAGGCACTTTCACTTCCAGCTAGGAGCTAGTCATTTCCATTTTCAATCTCTGCCATTTGGTCTCACTACAGCCCCCAGAGTGTTCACCAAATGCATGGCAGTAGTGGTGTCTCACCTAATACACCAATGATTCTGAGTATTTCCATGTCTGGATGACTGGCTCATAACCTCGCCGACCAGGAATCATCTGCTACAAGCCAGGGACTATGATCTGCAACTCTGTTCCTCCCTAGATTTTACCATAAATTATGGAAAAGCTGCTCTTGAGCCACGTCAGAGCTTGGTCTTCATAGGAGCAGAGATAAGCACAACAACAATGACAGTAAAACTTCCACAGGACCGAGTAAACTATCTTTGATATTATGTATGACTGTTGGTCAGGAAGAAATGAGCTTCTGCCAAACTAGTTCTCCAAGTACTGGGAAAAAATGGCTGCTGCAGTTGTTCTCATTCTCCTGGCTTGTCTTCACATGAGAATACTTTACTGGTTACTTTCGACACAATGGTCAGTTCTAGAACTTCCAGTGACACACAAGACCATGATAACCAACTCATGCAAAAAGGACCTCTAATGGTTGATTTACTTTCCACTGGTATCTCAAGGCCATCACTTTATTCCCCCTCATCCCCAAGCCACGGTGGCTTCCCAGATGGGGGGGGTATTATCTCGGGAAGTCAATTCAAGGAATTTGGCAGCAACACAAGCCTCATTTGCACATAAACATCCTAGAGATGAGGCGGTGCTTTTGGCATTGCAAGCATTTCAAGATGCTCTCCCTTTAGGAACGATAGCAGTTCAGTCAGGCAACATGTCTGTAGTCTGGTACATAAACAGGGGGTACCAGATCTTACCCCTTTGTGGAGAAACCCTAAGGGTCTGGCAATGGGCAACAGCTTCCAACTGCTTTCTGATAGCAATGCACATCCAGAAGAAATCCAGCGTAATTGCAGACAAATTGAGCAGAGCCATACTATGGATTTACGAGTTGTCCCTTAATCACAAAGTTGTGGAAGAGATCTTCCGAAAATGAGGCCAGCCTTGCTGCGACCTGTTTGCTTCACCCAGCATTGCAAAATGCAGCAACTACTTTGCCCTGATCCCTCCTCCAAGGGATTCACCAAGGAATGCACTTGTTGACGACTGGGCCCCGGGGCTTCTTTATGCCTTTCCACCATTTCCTCTAATTTCCAAATTTCTGCAGAAAGCAAGTTTGTTGGCAATGACTATAATCCTAATTGCACCCTATTGGCTTTGACAAATTTGTTTCCCCTTCCTACAGCCTCATGTTCAAGATGAACCTTGAATTCTGGATCCTGTTTCAGACCTTCCGACTCTCCCATAAGAAATGGTTCATCCCAGTCTGAACAGTCTCGAACTAACAGCTTGGCTGCTCCATTTCCCTTGATTGGCAGGTTTCCTCTCCTACTGTGTCCAGTAAAACATATTTTGTTATCTACCCATAAATCATCTACATGTAAACTATACAAAGGTAAATGGAAGAGTTTTGTTTCGTGGGCCAACAGTAGACAAATGGGTCCCTCTACTGTGCCCATTCATTCTATTCTAGAATTTTTGGCTTAGCTTCTCAGTGAATGTGCTGCAGCAGCCACTGTTAGAGTACAGTTGGCAGCAATTTCAAATTTTCGTATAGGAGAAAGTGGTTCTGATATCATGTCTAATAGACTTTGTAAAGTATTCTTAAAGGGAACTATTATACTAAGACCTCCATCACACCAACAGCACTACTAGATAGGGGCCAAGGGTACTAGCTGCTAGTACAAGGGTCTAGGGAACTACTAAAGGGGCGGTGAATACCGCACAATGTGGCTGGGCTAATATATGCCTTTGGGCAGATAGCCCAGTACCAACCTATGAACCTATATAAAAATCCATCACCACCTTGGGATATGAATTTTTTATCGTCAAACATTATCTGTCCTCCCTTTGAGACATCTGCTACCTGTGACTTGAAGTATCTTTCCTGGAAAACACTCTTATTAGTGGCCATTACCTCAGCAAGGAGTGTTTCAGAATTACAGGCTTTACCACTGTACCTGGTATTTCATAAGGACAGAGTTTCTTTACGCACCAACCCTTCATCTCTGCCCAAAGTAGTGTCTGAAGCTAAATTAAATCAATCTATTGAGTTACCAGTATTCTTCCCGAACTTCCAGAATAAAGGGGAATACTCAGTAAATTTACTGGACATTCACAAATAAAGGGGGATACTCATTAAATTTACTGGACGTTCACAGACAATTACATTCCTACCAACACAGGAATGCAGGACTACAGAAATCAGACAATCAGATCAACTATTTGTTTCTAAGGAAAGGCTTACCAGTATCCAAAGTTACCATATCTAAGTGGCTTTCACAATGTACTTCATTCATTTACAGTTCTAAGAACAAAACTCTTGCTAGCCCTGTTAAAGCTCATTCCACTAGGGTGATAGCTACTTCTGCAGCCTTTCAAGCTAGGCTACCTTTGGATTATATCTGTGCTGCAGCTACATTGGCCTCTAGGAGTAGAGCATCTTTTGGATCTATGGTTTGGAGGAATATTCTCCCATGAGCCACCCAAGAATCAGGTAGCTTGGGATGTGGTCCCATCAGTGAGAATAAAGGCGAAACTGACAGCATCACATAAAGAAGTTATGTACTCACCATAACGTTCCACGTGTGTTGTCCATCTTGACCTTTATTCTCACATCCCACCCGCCATACCCCCTGCTTATATTCCTGGAAGACTGAGTAGCATTAATTGGATATTATAGAACTCTATAGCCTCAGAAATTATCTTTTCTATTAAACCATGAGAGTTGTACATCTAATATGAGTTATCAGGGGCAAGCAAAATCTGAGGGAGTTAGGGAAGGGTATTATGGTAAGGTTGAATGCCCCAAGCTTTGCAGAAGGCCTCACGCTTTTGTAAAAGGCCGAGACAGATACAATGGATCGGATCCGACCCATCAGTAAGAATAAAGTTCAAGATGGACAACACACATGGAACGTTATGGTAAGTACATAGCCTGTTTCTATATCGTGATGATTTATTAGTTTACTTGTCCCCCCAAAAAAAAAAAACTGTGGAGATACTTTTTAAGGAATTATGCCGATTTGGTAGACTGTTGGGATATAAGATTAATCTGGATAAAATGAAGGTAATCAAAATTAACTTTAGCCCCTTGATTGATATTGGGTCTCATAACATACCTTGGAATTCATCTGGGAACTACCCTGCAGTAAACTATCAAGGAGACTTATAATAAAGTTTTAGCTAAGGAAAAGGGATTTTTAGGCAGTTGGAGGTTGATATGTTTAGATATCCTTCAGAAGATAACAACAATGTACTAATTTGTTCTTCCCCATATTTTTAATACCTCTCAGGCCCTTCCAATCTCCCCTCCCAGGGAATTTTAGAATAGTCTCAGATTAATACTGAGACAGTTTATATGGGCAGGTGAAAAACCTAGGGTTAGCTAAGAACATTTATTGAGCCAGTATCACAGGTGTGTCTGGGGTTACCAGATCTAGAGTTATATGAACTAACAGCTGGACAGAAAATATTTGGAGATTTTATAAACCCAGACAAGAAAGCAATATGGTATGACATTTTGAGGTTTTCCCATCCCTTGTCTTACCAAAAGTTTAATTTACTACTATTTTATATGCAGTTTCAGTAGAAGCCATTTTCATCTGTGCTAGTCTCGATATTCAAAGCAATTCAGAAGGGTTTTAATAAGACCCAGACTTCTAAGTGGGTGATGGAATTGCTTCCTATAAACAAGATAAGCACTGGGGAGTATGGTCCCAGGTGATGATTAAGCATCTGAAAGAATGTAAAAAGGTTATTGTTGTTGGGGGAACAACTTTTGGAAGGGCTCTCAGTGATTACTTATGACTTATTTAGTACTAAATATAGATTGACCGATAAGCTTGAATTTTATGATGGAATAGTTAACTGACTAATGGGGATGAATCTGGGTTCCATTCAGAACAAGGACAGGCCTTGTTTGTTGAACTGGCTTATTGACAGTCACCAAGAAGGAGGTAGTAGTAGGGAAATGATAGGCTACCTGTACAAAATATTGATTATTTCCCCCTGTGATACGCTGAATAGGTACAGAATACTCTGGGAACAGCAACCTAGGGCTGCAAATAGGGAAATATCAATGGGGAAAGATTACCGCCCAGGTATGCTACAGGCTCAAGAAAATGTTGATTCTTTGACTGGCAATGGCTATGTAAATATTTCTACAGACCAGCTAGGCTTCTCAGGATTTACTGCAAGGTCTCTGCTGGATGTTGGCACTGTAACGATGGGACTATAGAGGACTAGGTTCATATTTTTGGGGGGGTTTCCTCATCCTAGCTGTCCATCTTTAGAGGAAAATTGCAAGATATATTCGATATCAATTGGCCAGTTAAAGTGAAAGTTAATAAAGAGTTGTATTTCTTGAGGAATGGAATACAGATATCTTTTTAAGTTTGGCACTCTTTCTTTTAAGCTGTTGAATTTGATTGTAATGTTGTAAATAAGTGCATTAAAATAATAGAAGGCAACCATACCACATGAAATCTCAGACATTTATGGAGAGATGGTGCAAAAATCTCTCAGATGGAGTGGAGTATTTTAGATGAACAATTAAAGGGAAAGGCCAGACAAAAAAACGGAAGCTCTGGACTGAAGTTGCTGACTGAGGAAGCAGCTATCAATGGTGATAATCACTACCTCTTGTATGTATTCATCAAATAGGAATTAGACAAGGTAGGTTGTTTTATCTACATGCATTAAAGGGTTAAGCAAATTGTCTCTCTTCTTTTTTCATTTCACATTCTTATTTTTGTTTTCTTTTTTTTATTTATATTACCTTTGTTAGGTTACACGTGTGAACATATAACTTGTTATATTATGATGCTTTGACTTGTTGGAATGTCTTTCTTTGCTTTGTGAATGAAATTTGCATAGTTAATGTTTAATAAAGGGCTCAATAAACCCTACATGATTCAGTCACACCATGTTCATGTCAATGTGTGACATGCATACAATAGAGATCTGATTTGTATTCAGTAAATAGCTCTACATGAAGTGTAGAGCTGCCCAAGCCCAGTAAACATTGTGGAATTCTAATTAGTGCATAAGCAGTTTAATTATATTCTAATCAACCAGTCTAGCAGAGCTATTCAGCAGTCTGTAAAGGAGCAGTGTGTACATTTCTTGTAGCCACCTGCCCTGTACTCCAAAACATTTTTGAATACAGCCACAAAAACTACACTGGAAGGAAAGAATGTTAGGGGCTGCTGCTGCTCTTCTGCGTATGTATGTGCAACAGGTTCAACATTATTCTGCTGATGCCAGATCTCAAGCAAGGTGGAGGAGGTTATTTAGATGGTTTTCATGGTTTGCATGAAGTGAAAATAGAGTGGATGGGTGGATACAGACAGACACCAGGAAGTCAGCAACCAGGACTGTACACCAATTCGTGAATGATGTTCTACAGCATGCCATTGAGTACATATATGTCCCCCATATACCTGAGGATAGAGCTAGAACTATGCAAGGGTTCTACCCTGCAGCGTACTTCTCTGAAGTCCTTGGTGCGATAGACTGCACCCACATGGAGTTTAGATCATCACCCAGGGAACAGGGAAGGGTCTATAACAACAGAAAGAGATTCCACTCTCTTAACTGCCAGGCTGTGTAATGCTATGGAAATCATCCCTAATGTGTGAGCTGGCAACCCCGGCAATTACCATGACTCCCATGTGTGTCAAACCTCACAGCTCTACCGATGTGATGTCCCACAATGCCATTTACTGGAAGATGCAGGAGATGTGTTGGAACCATGGCTAATGATGCCCATTAGAAGTGCACCCCCACCCCCACAGAGGAATGCTGTAACAATGCTCACACTCGAACAAGAAACATCATAGAAGGTGTGTTTGTGCTGCTGAAGTCACAGTTGTGGTGCCTAGGTAGATCAGGAGGATGGCTGCAGTATAGTCCCAGTACTTGTGCTGAAATAATTATAGTCTGTGATATCCTACACAATATCATCCTGCGAAAACAGCTGCAGCAAGAACACCAGTGGGTAGGAGCACACATTCTACCACCACTGGCTGGGTCACCACATCCACATGTAGGTGAGGAATCAGAGGGTGTAGGTAGATGTAGGTATGCACAATATGCACTCATCCTGGCCAGGAGACAGTTGGTAGCACACGATGACCACCTAATGGGTACACCTTTCATCTTATACACATACATAGAGTACAGCTGGTGCCAGGCAATGTTCACAACCTTTACTTCCCCATGCAAAGGCTGTGTAATGCTAGCATCTGACAGAGTCAGCCCCGAATGACAACAGTTGTAACTGAAGGACTGTCAATGTAAGTGTGGAACCTGTAATAGAAAAATAAATGTGTAAGAACATGAATGAATGACAGATACCTGCATAACTGGTAGTTGTAAATGTAGCTAAGTAGAATGTATGAGTTGTCCAGCAATGCCATCAATATCTCATATACCTGACATCTGTAATATATACTTATGCAGTTTAACAAATAACCTGCCCCATGCAACTGAAATCCCCACTAAAGAAAAAGCAATCCAAAATGTCCACTTATCCATGCATTCACAGAAGTGGAATAAGCATGATTGAAAACAGTCTCCTCCCCTTCAAGTTCCTTAGCTACATGGTTAACTTTCAGTGTAGATTCAGCCCTGTGAGCACTCTGAAGATGCAGATGAACTGTGAACTCATTAGAACTGCTGAATACCAAACTTTTGACTTCTTGTAGCAGATGTAAATGTAGTGTAGCCTCTGCACCATTGTTAGGTGCTAATAGCTTGCAGCTGTGAATGATTACTCTGACTAAAACAGAAACACAGCAATGCACAGACACATTTCCCTGAAGTGGCTGTGTCAGTGAGGATACATTTATAAATTGTGTAACTAACTGCAATGAACATTTAAACAAAACATCCCACATGTATATTTCCTTCGCATAATAGCACCATTCTCTGCCTTTGCTGAAAACTGTTGTTCACTGTCATGAATTTGTATCACACCTTGAAAGAAAAATGAGAGAATATACACTAGAAATTGCATGTGTGATACTAAAGCAGAGATAAGGGAAGGATTTCCAGAATACAAAGATAAAACAGAGCTGCAGTTTTGAAAGCATATTCATAAGGATTGTGATTACTCATTCATTAAATATGTTATGTACTTATTTAAAATCAGCTAAGAATGTCAAACTGTATGAATTGTTTAATACTGGATATGAAATGTGAATTGCTTGTATGCAAGTGATTTGATTGGTATTGCAAATCTCTTTCTGTGGCAAAGAGAGATAACCCACTACAACTGTGTTGTTTAAATGCAACAGTCTGATGGTTCCCTTTTTATTTATTTATTTATTTTTTGTCGTTACCATGTGTGCAGCATGTGGCATAGTGCAAACATGGTCCACCGCTTAAGGAGGAAGTGAAAAATATAATTTAATTTGCCTTTTGAAGCACAAACATAATTAGCAGCATTGTACACCAGTCAGCAGTCTGGATGGTAATGACTGTTACCTGGCTGTCTCTGTGACCAAAAGTGTAAATATGTTGAGCTAAACAAGAGAGAGCATAAGTAAAGCAGAGTTGGAGTCCTAAAGTAGATATTTTTTACTGAGGAGGGGTCATAATGAGTATTTACACAAGTAATATATGTTCGCAATTACCTTTTACATTTACGTGTTGCCTACCTGTGCACAAACAAGGTTCACTACTTAAGGAAACAAAGGAAAAGTTTAATTTGGTTCATCTTCCTTTACGCAAACAGGCTCAGTGGCAATGTGTGGCGGTTAGGACTTTGGACATTACTGAGTGTGGAAAATATACCTGCTGCCTAGTTTTCCCTTTGGCACCAGATGTAAGTGCAGTAAATTCATTGTCAGAATACAGGTGAGCATTGGTTCAAATCCAGCACACACTACCTTTTAGTGGGGGAGTCCCACTGTCATCACAAAACTTTGATTAGAAAGGTAATGCTACATAACGATAACCATGTATTTCAGGTTGAGTAACAGAAAGGTATCATTACTGGTTGTATATACATACTTTTGTAGGTATCATAGCTCATTAATGACTGACATATTAACCCCAGTTGATTAAGTGTGTAACTGGCTTAACATGACAGTTATGAGTATGCAATAAAAATGCAGTTGCGTATCTCTGATAGACACAGTAGTTTACTGATAATCATCTACACCCCTGCTATAATCCAGTTATAACTGTAAAACAGAATGTATTGTGAGGTATATATCATAACTCCAAACTCTGTTACCAAAGTCATACAAGTTTGTCCTTTTCCAATGTATTCACACCTGAGAATGTATAAGCCAGGACTTTTTAATGTCAGACACATATAGGCCTAAGTTAAGTATAGTGTCAGTCAGTCTTTAAGCTATATATCTGTAATGACCATAATTGACAAACACTTTTTCTGTGGTGGTGAGGAATAATAACCTGTGTGGAAATGTATTCATTCATTTTCACAGATTTGAATTCCACTTTGTACAAATTACTTTTAATATTGTGTAAGTCCCTCAAAATATGTGCCAAGTCATCCCATCGATCCCCTCAAAGTCATGGGTTAAAAGCCAGGTCATAGCATTTAAGTGTTGACCATTGGGCAAAGTGTGATATGGTATAGCAGCACCGGCCTATATTAGATAACGTTTGAAAGTACGACTGTCATATGGTCGACACCATATGATCAAAATTTCAAATGTTTGAATATAAAATAAAAAAACTACACCAAACACCTCCCTTAATGTTTTAAGCAAGGGGTCAAGTCCCCCTGCACTCCCCATGTGGGGGGCTGTGCCTCTCCCACCCCCTGCTCTTTAAATATACCAACTCCGAGATCGCACTACATAGGTAGGTACTAGGCTATTGGCCTTAGGGACTATATAAGCCTAGCCAAAAAGGTACCCTGGCTTTCGTCACCCAAGAAAACTATTTTCCTTTGCCCCTGTCAAGCAGAGCCATAGAGGTGATCCCCGGGGTGAATATCCTATTTCCCATCAAATCTGCAAGATTTTTCTTGAAGAGTGCTAATGAGGAGTTTTGTTTGATATAGATAGGTAGTTTGTTCCAGAGTATGAGAACCTATCCCTCCAGCATGTTCTGTTTATTGTGGTGACAAGGTTTAGTTCCCTAGAGCGTGTAGCTCGGAGGGCTTGGGATTTCTTTAAGTGGAGCATGTCCAGCAGCTCTGGGTTTGACGTAGCTTTGTATGTTAGGCAGAGATCGCCTCTGAGTAGACGATATGAGACGGAGTAAAACTGGAGTTTTTTAAGATGGTCTGCGTAGGGCATCTGTTTGAGGCCAGTAATCCTCTTTGTGAGATATTTCTGCGGCCTTTCCAGTTGTAGATGTCTTGCGAGGTACATACCAAAAGGGGCGTTGTACTCTATAATAGGTCTGAGTGACAAGTAGAGGGGAACAATGACCTCTTTTTTTCCTGGATGAGAAACCTTTTGTGATGAGGTGTGCCATGCAGAAGGATTTCCTGACTACTGTGGCAATGTGATTATCAAAGGCGAGACTACTGTCCACCCATGTCCCAAGGTCACTTATCACACTTTTGGTGTTAAGTAGACTACCACCTATGTGGTAGCTCATGGGTACAGAGTTTTTACCAAAGGGGATGATAGTGCACTTTTTGGCATTGAGCTTGAGGCCATGGCTTTGACACCAGGCATCTGTCTCAGTGAGGCGCTTTTGTAGGATGTCCACATTGTTACGAGTTTCAATTATGGCTCCTAGTCTGCAGTCATCTGCAAACTTTATTAGCCAAAGATCTTCTATGTTAGCCTGTACTTCAGAAAAGTAGGTATCAAACAGGAGAGGACCCAGGACTGAACCCTGTGGTACTCCACTTGTCACTGATCTGAAGTCGGATTTGGAGTCTGCTACTTTCACAGTGTGGGTTCTGTCAGTGAGCCAGTTGGCAACCCATCTTGTGACATACGGATTTATACCTAGTTTAGTAAGTTTATAATTCCAGAGTGGGGGATGGTGTCAAACGCCTTGGCGAGATCTAGATAGGCTGTGTGAACCACCTTAGCCTTGTCTACAGCTTTGGTGACTGCTTCAAAGAAGTCTTTCATGTTTAGGAGACATGATTTGCCTTTTACAAACCCAAACTGGGTGGGTTCCAGAGTTTGGAGACTACCAGTGTCTTTGTTTATAAGTTCCATGATGATACATTACATGGCCTTGCAGACCAGGCTCGTTAGACTAATGGGGCGGTAGTTCCTGGAGTCCGTGGTGGCTCCCCTTTTGTGGAGTGGGATAACCGTTGCTGTGTGCCATTCAGTGGGCACAAAGCCTGAGGTGAGGCTATGATTGAACATGGTGCTTAGGTGGGGTGCCAGTTCATTCTGTAGTTAGTGTAGAATGCAGCCTTGGATTTTGTCAGGTCCCATGGATGCTTTGTTCTGGGCTTTGGAGAGTGTGGTTTTTACCTGTGCAGCCATGATTACAGGAACTTTGCATTCTTCCAGTGTAGAGCTGGGCCCTTTAGGCGGTGAGAGGGGGGTAAAGTTAGCACTGAACCTGTCTACCAGGATGTTGGCAATATCAGTTGGTTCTGTATATTTATTGCCATTGTGCTGTAACTCAGAGCAGATCTGAGTGTTGCCATAGAGATTCTTGACATAGCTATAGAATGCTTTGTGGTTGTCTTTAGAATCAGTGGTTGGTGATTTTGTTTTCGTAACTAGCTTTAGAGTATTTTATGAGGGATCTCAGCTTCTTACTGAGGCTGACCAGGGAGTTGCTCCAATCTTGGGATTTTACTCTTTTTTGCAAACGTTTCTTTCTTCTGTTGTAGTTTGTTTATGGCAGGGGACCACCACATTGGCTTCCTTTTTTTGGAGGATAGCATTTTGGTTCCGTTAGGAATAGCATGATCCATACACTCATGTAAGTGCTTATAAAGTACATTTGTATAGGATTCAGCAGTCATACCTCTATTGTCCATCTGCATGGGTGTCGTGAAGTTTGCCACTTCTGTCTTAAGAAGCGTGAAGTTGGTTTTGGAGAAATGTTTTACGGTGGTTTCCCTAATGGGGGTGGGGGGCAGGATGTGGATGTCTAGGGTGATTAGCTTGTGGTCGGATCTGACCGAGGAATTGACCTCTGGTGTGGAACACTGGTTGCCCGTGTTGGTAATGACCAGGTCCAGGATATTGCTGCCCTTGGTGGAGGTGTGGATAAGTTGATCCATGGCATTGGAATTTATGAATTCCAGAAAAAATTGAACAAAAGAGTTGGTACATGAGTAGTTTTCCCAGTTAATGGTAGGGTAGTTGAAATTGCCCATTATTAGGGTGTTGGGTTGTACCCTAATATTTTCCAGTGTATCAAGAAATGAGGAGTGGGAATCCTGGGGCATGGTGGGGGATCTGTAGCAAGTTACACTTTGAATTGTGGTCTTGCCCAGAGTTAGTTGCACTTGATAATCTCGGATGCATTATGCTGAACAACTAGCCTGGAGGTGTGGATATCCTTAATGAATATGGACACGCCTCCACCTTTAGTGTTTCGATCCAGGCTAGGTGGCCGAAAGATGTGGTATGAATTATAGCTTGGTAATGCAAGGGTGCTCTCTGGAGCCTTGAGCCAGGTCTCTGTCACTGTACAGATGTCAGTGTTCTCCATTTTAAGGAGTGCTTCGAATTAATGCATTTTGAGGTTTAGATTTCTAGCATTGAATAGCATTACCCTCAGATTTTGCTTGGTTGTACCTGTTACGGTGGTGAATTTGTCATTTGAACCTTGCCTAAAAAGCCACTATAGGGGTGGCAAGAGCCTTATCCAGCATCTGGAATCCCAAGGGCGACAGGTGCAGGTCATCTGTGGCAAAGCATCATGGTCTGTCGATCATGTCATCCCAGGCAGACAGCTACTGGATCCCCTTAGAATGACAGCAGAAGCTTAGCCAATTGTTGAATTCAATAATTTTGTCCTTGTACTGTGGTATCATTCAAGGTGATGGCAAGATGCTACTCAGGGCTAGGGTCATACCTGCCTGGGCTACAAGATCAGAGAGCATTTCCATGTCTCTTTTCATGTAGTCCAGGGGGATTCCTCTCAGGTCATTCACACCAACATAGACAATGACAGATTCATATCTGTACTTGCTGTGGAATGACCTGAGTGCGTGCGTTATGTGGAGAATCCTGGCACCCGACAGGCAGTTGACAGTAACTTTCTCCTTGTTTAGCCTGGTGAGTGAAACATCAGTGTGCCTGACTATAGAGTCGCCTATGACTAGAGTGTTGAGTACATTATTTTGCCTTATGAGCTGTGGTTGAGTGGCACACTGAGTTTGTGGGCTATGTGTCATTTGGGTTGTGTTGGGGGTTGGAGGTTGCTTGCGTTTCTGCTTTGGAGGTCTCTGTTGCTTGAGCAGAATTTTATTGAGAGCCTCCCTGAATGTAGGTATGTGTTTTGTGTTGCTATGTGTGTGTTTTGGTGGTGTAGGTTTTGAGGGACTATGTGATGAGTGTGGTGTGGTGCAAGTGTTTACCTTTTCCTCTTGACTGTCTAGTCCAGTCTTGGGTGAAGAGAGCCTTGCTTCCAGTTTGGCTGTATAAGTACATCTCTCACAGGTTGTAGTGTTGGGTGGTAGGAGAGGTTTGTCTGTATACATGAGTCGATTGCTGCACTGCCCCAAGTTGCCCAGATTCATCAGGTAGACAGGAGAAAACACTGGGAGCTGACCCTTAGACATGCTTGAATAGGCGCTTATTTATTAAGTAGTAAAAACTGTTTTCCTCTAGACAAGTGAGGAAAGTTGAGTGCTGTAGTAATTTGTAGCTTACTTAGTGCTTACAACGCATTCTGAACAAGTGCTGAGCTCAAAGAAACAGATTCGAGTGCTAAAACTAAAAAACTGGCTAGTTCTAAGGGAAAATTTGAAGAGCAGACTTTATGGCACTGGGGAGAGTTTAACCCTAGCTAAGCGGCGATGCATAAAGTGTTTTTAATATAACAGTAGCAAATGAGCAAACTGATTTAAACAAATCAACCAATTAACCAATAGAAAGCTAAAAACTGAGCCTCTTTCCAGCAGTCTTCGATCAGACAAGTTCTAACTGCACACTCCTGCCACTAGGGTGCAGGGGAACCTTCTCCAAGAAGAGATGGTCTGGATTAGTGCTTAAGTTATGCAAACAAAGCTAGATTCAGCAGGTCTGAATTTAGTCTATGCTACAGCAAACAAGGCGTACCGATTTCAGAAAGTAACAGTTCAAATAAGCAGGCACAATAAGCCTTTAACCAGAAACTCCCAGCTCAGAAGGGCAGAATCTACCTTCTCCACCCACAAGAGTGCAGTCCACACCTTCTTAAAGTAAAATAACTGCCCCGAAGCCCAAGTGCTTAAACCAGAACTAATACACTTTTTAGAATAACAGACATTAAGCCTTCAATCAGCAACTCCCTACGTAGAAGGAAGTAAACTACCTGTCCTGCCACAACAATGCAGACCACAAACCTTCTTAATGTAAAACAAATGGTCTGAAGCCAAAGTACTTCAACCAAAGGCTTAGAATAACAGTTACAATTTAATCAGGCTACTAACAAGCAGTAATAAATGCAGCAGAATAAATGAAATAAAGTAGGAAGAAACACAAATACAGTATAAGCAGATGAATAAAGTGCATTTTGTATAACAATAGAAAATGAGCAAACTGATTTAAACAAATTACCCAATTAACCAGTAAAAAAGCTCAAATCTGAACCCTGTTCCAGTAGTCTTCAATCAGACAAGTTCTAACTGCACACCCCTGCCACTAGGGTGCAGGAGAACCTTCTCCAAAAAGATGGCCTGAATTAGTGCTCAAGTTATACAAACAAAGCTAGATTCAGCATGCCTGACTCTAGTCTAGCAAACAAGGCGCACCAATTTCAGAAAGAAACAGTTCAAATAAGCAGGCACAATAATTCTTTAACCAGAAATTCACAGCTCAGAAGGGCCGAATCTAGCCTCACCTCCCACAAGAGTGCAGACCACAAACCTTCTTAATGAAAAATAACTGGCCTGAAGCCCAAGTGCTTAAACCAGAACTAATAAACTTTTAGAATAACAGACACTGAGCCTTCAATCAGCAATTCCCAGCTTAGAAGGATGTAAGCTACCTGTCCTGCCACAACAATGCAGACCACAAACTTTCTGAAGCTCAAGTGCTTAAACTAAAAGGCTTAGAATAGCAATTACAGTTTAATCAGGCTACTACCAAACAGTAATAAATGCAGCAGAATAAATACAATTGAGTACTTTTAAGAAGAGGCAAAAGCAAACTAAAGTGCAGTTTTTTTTAGTAAAGTGCAAAGAGAAAGGAAAGAGGAGCAGAAGAAAAATTCAAGGTTAAGAACCTAAGTGGGTTGGCCTTCTCAAATGTACTCTCTGTATTAAGTAGCGTGAACACCAGAATGGGAGGGGTGTCCCAGGTCAAATTTACAGTAGGGGCAGGCAACTGCAAAGCCACCAACTATAACAACACTACAATAATAGGGTGGGAGGGGAAAAAAACAGTTTCAGGACAGATGAGAAACATAAAACAATGCCAGAAAATATATAAAATAATTCAGTCAGGCAAAAAAAATATTCAGTCAGGCAAAATTAAGACAACACAGAACTGTGAAAGTTTAAAATGCCAAGAAATATACTTATCAGTCAGCAATATATTTCCAGAATGTTTGAGAATCACACTTCAGCCAGAATACCAGGAGTTTTCAGCAGTGCAGAAAGGGGAAATCTTCCCATTCCTCACTGTACGGAGAGCTCCATTACAACGTTCTAACATTTAAAAATCCAATCATATGGTGTCCGACCATATGACACTCAAATTTTAAATGTTCGAACATTCACTATAGACCTTAGCAGCACACATGCTGTTTTCTGTAGCTATTGGTAATTGCATTAGGCAAGTGTAGTAGTGTATTCAGATTGTGTGGGTTCAATTCCCACAAGTAACCTATAGATTCACATTCAACAGGTATCTTTTTAAATTTGAAATGCAGCAAAGTTGCTTTTAATACCACATTGTTAAGTTAATCTATAGTATTTTTCAAACATATGAAATATGTGCATATTCCAAGCATTACATGTGCTCAGCTCCTCAGAGCTTCTCTTAGTTTGGCTACTTCGCCTGAGAATTAAAGAAAATCTGCTGCATCTAAAGCCATTTGCTGCTAAAAGAATAAAAATAAGTATCATTTTGCACTTCCACTGGTTATTTTTACTGTATTTCACAAGAATCCTGTATTAATTGTTACATTTCTCACACTTTAGTAGAGTGTCAAAGCTTAACTGTTTACATTGCTGCTGTATTACTTATATTGTGTTTGCTAGTTTTATAGGACAGTAGTATCTATATTATGTGGTTTCCCCGCACTTGAACCCTAAAACCAACATTTTTACATTAGGAGGGTTTTCTGACTGCACTCTTGTGTGCTGTTGCAAACCTATCTGAGTTGGGGGCTGCTGGCCGAAAGCTTATTGTATGTTTTCCTGTTTGATCTGCCGGCCTTTCTGTTGTACAACCTTACTGTTATGTTGTCCTATCTCGCCTTCATTCTTGCTGGTTGGGTTTGGAACTGATCATCGGTTCTGACTCGACCTTTTACTAAACCTGGAGAGCTTCCACTGGCTCAAGGCTGCACCCTCTCCCATCATGCTTAGGGAAGATTACCCAGATCTAGTTTGTTGCTAAATAAGATCAGGTGCTTCTGACTAGGCTCAGGATAAGTGTAATAATTTTCTTATACTGTTCTTTTCTTACGTATTATATAAATATTGTTGTGGTGATTTCGATACTGTTGTTTAGAATTCACCTTTTCAGTTAATACCTCGTTTTTCTGCTTGCTGCGTTTGCTTGTTGCTGGCTGTCCCTTTCGCTAGGACTATAGTTAATTCCTTATACCGTTTCTGTCTAAAATTAAAGTATTTTTCCTCCTATCTTTAGTTAACAAACCTGTTTGAGTTGGAGGGTTTGTTTTTTCCTTAAGCCCGTTTAAATTAGAGGGCTTCCCTTTTCTTCTTTTCCTTTCTCAAGAGGTTGTGCCATTTAAGTTAGAGACAGCTTCTCTGGCTAGAGGAGATCGTCATTTAAATTAGAGACTTCTCCTCTAGCCCTCTTTTCTCCTTCCTGTGTGACTGTTTTTTTTATTTTTGTTTTTTAAAAAGTCAGATATATTTAATCTCTCTTATTCTAGTAGCTATTTAGTAGTTTGTGACAGTTTTGTGACTGTTATAGTAGTTTCATTGATAGGCATTTGTTGTTTGCTATAATGTCTAAAGACTGGAAAGAAACGAAGCAGTCAGGCTTCAAGAAGTATGATTCTTGCTTTCAAAAGATGTCCTTAACCGATGGGCACACTAACTGTGTGTACTGTTTGGGCACTGTACACCTACAAGATTCATGCTCTGGGTTTAGTTCCAGGGTCTTACTGGAATGAAAAAATAAGTTGATAGTCAGGGGATTGTTGGAAGTTCCTTTTTCAGAGGCACTAGAAGAAAATCAGACCTCCTCAAAAACTTCTCAATCTCCAAAATCGGACAAGTCTCACAAGAGAGCATCTTAATCAACTCCAGGTTCTGAGCCATTGAAAAACCAGGCCAAAGACACATCTTTGGACCCGAAGGCTTTCGGTCCTGAAAAGATAACTCCTTCGACTCCACCAGTTATTTTTGAACTGACCAGGAGTCATAGTCAGAGCTGGTCCCCAGCTCTGCAGCCAGTCTCCTCAGTTCCACAGTCACCTATTTTACAGTCAGTGGCTGGAAGTATCAAGTCCTCGACCCCATCCTCTCGATCCTCCAGGAGCCTGTCGGACGATGATATGGAGCGGATGGCCAGCAGGCTACTATGGACCCTGGCTCTAGCCAAGATTCTTTAGACACCATCCCAAAAGGAATTGGAACCAACAACTGTTACTACCCCTTCTTCGATTCCTCCTCCAACCCGAGTGATTTCTGAGCCGGACTGCATGGATGTGATTGTCGTGCAACAATCGGGTTTGAGACCTGCCCCAGGTTCTTCAGCCGTGATTTCTGCTCTGACCTCTTTAGTGCCATTGTCCATCAAAGGGTCTGGGTGCCGACGCTCCCCCGTCGGGTCTGAGTAGGAGAGTCGGGTCGGACTTTTGTCTGATCTGAATCTGCGTCTCTGGGCTTTGGCACGGGTGAGCTCGGCGCCTCCATCAGTCTCAGAGCCCACCTCCTTGGTGCGGGGGGAAGTCTCCTGGCTCTTCGGAACCATTTGCTCCCTCAGATCCAGGTCATAGTGTCTTCAAGGAGGAGTGTGCTGTCACCCCAGATGGCTCCACTCACTGATCCAAGCACTGTTTCCCCAAAGGTGCCGGTGTCTGCCTCTCCACCATCCCTCCCCCCCAAGTGTAGAGAACCGATGCCGCAGGACATCCTATTGGGTGAGACACTGTCTTCTGATACCTCCCCAGAGGATCCCTTTGAGGAGGTCCCTCAGAAGAGAACGTGTAAGAAGAAAAATCTAGACTTCCATGAGGAGTCTGTCACTTTAGATATGGACTTGGATGATTCAGAAGGGTCCCTTCAGTCACCCTCTGAGGATGTTTCTTCTCAGACATCCTAGAGATCCTGAAGCAGAGAGGTGGCTGGAAGAGCCTCACCCCTTCTGAAAATGAGTCTGTATACCAGGAGCCATTTTGTTCAAGACCCTCCACCTCCCTTCCAGTGCTCCTGAAAAATAGGCTGTCACAGTACCCAAAAGCCTGACTAAATATCACTCAAGACAAATGGGTACAGTCAATAATATCCAGGGGATACAACATACCCTTCACCACCCCACCCCCAAAAAACAGATCAATCCCAGACTTTCCACCCTGTCAAAGGGATCAAGCAACTCTAGAGATACAAAAGTTGGCTAAGAAAGAGAGTCATCCAAGAAGTCCCTGCAGACCAAACTGGATCCGGAACTTTTAGTTCCATAGAAAGCAGGAGACTGGAGACCCATCTTGGATCTCACCAGGCTGAAGAAGTCTGTAAAAAAAAAAATCAAAGTTCGAGATGTTGACACTGCAGTCTATACTTCCCTTTCTGCGAAAAGACAATTGGATGTGCTCAGTCGATCTTCAGGATGCATACTACCATAAAAATATGGACAGGCGATCCAGGAGACATTTATGCTTCCGGCTGGGAGCCATTCATTACCAGTTCTGAGCTCTGCCCTTTACCAAATGCATGACGGTATTCACAGCTCACCTGAGGCATATAGGATTCCGAGTGTTTCCATACTTAGACTGGCTCCTGATCCCCACCACTGAGCATCTACTAACCAAGGCAAGAGACACCACTATTCAGCTTTGCTCAGAACTGGGCATTACCATAAATTTCGAAAAATCTGCTTTGTTGCGATCACAGCATATTACATTTATAGGAGCAGACTTAAACCTGGAAGACATGGTAGCAAAACTGCCTCACGACAGGGTACAGACACTGCGACATCAAGTGTCCATCTTACTCTCAATAAAAGTACAGGCAAAGTTGGTTCTAAAGGTCTTGGGCACTATGGCAGCTGCTATAACATTATTACCTCTGGCACATCTACATATGAGAGTCCTGCAGTGGCTTTTCTTTGCTCCAATGGTCTATGCAGGAGTTAACCATGTCCTGCAAGATCTTCATTACAGACTCCTGCAAGAAAGACCTACATTGGTGGCTTCATTCCCCTCAGAAAACTTTAGGCAGGTAGTTCACTCTCCCCCAACCAGTTGTCACAGTGACCACGGATGCTTCCCAGGCGGGGGGGGGGGGGCATTATCTGGGAAAGACCATCCAAGGAATTTGGCAGGAACACGAGTACCACTTGCATATCAGTGTCCTAGGGATGAGAGCGGTGCTTCTGGCATTGCAGGCATTCCAGAACTCTCTTCCACCAGGTACGATTGCAATACAGACACCATGTCAGTGGTGTGGTATATCAACAAACAAGGCGGAACCAGATCCTACCTCCTGTGTCGAGAGGCTGAAAGAGTATGGCAGTGAGCAGTCTTTTCTCAACATTTTCTGATTGTAGGGCATATTCTGGGGAAATCTAATGTGACAGTGGACAAACTGAGCATGGCAATTCTAATGCCTCACCAGTGGTCCCTAAAACAGGAAATTATAAGCCAGATTTTTCACAAGTGGGGCTAGCTTTGCTGCGACCTGTTTGCCACGTCCATGAATACCAAATGCAGTGGATACCTTGCCCTAATTCCCCCACACTCGTTCACGATTGACCCCGGGACTCCTTTATGCCTTTCCCCCATTCCCTTTAATCCCCAAAGTTCTACAGAAAGTGAAATCATTGAGTTGCAGGTTAATACTCATTGCTCCATACTGGCCTCATCAGATCTGGTTTCCTTTCCTGTGGCCCCTTCTCTGAGAAGAGCCGTGGATTCTGGACCCAGTACCAGATCTTCTGATTCATCAGTCAGGAATGCTCCGTCCCTCTATCCAGACCCTCAAACTGACAGCTTGGCTGTTCCACTTCCAATTTTAGCCAGGTTTCCAGACATATCCCCTACAGTGAAACATATTCTAATTTCAGCTCATAAGACAACTGGAAAGCTTTATGCTAGCAAATAGAAAAGATTTTCTTGTTTGGCTTCTAAGAATGACATAGACCCCTTCACAGCCCCCGTAAGTACAATTTTAGATTTCTTAGGAGAAATTTTCAGTGAAGGTGCAGCAGTAGCTACCATACAAGTGCAATTAGCCACCATTTCAAACGACCACATAGGAGATATGGGATCAAAAATAATGTGTCACAGACTATGCAAAGCTTTCCTGAGAGGTATATTCTTACTAAGGCCTCCAATAACGGAACCACCAACTCCTTGGGACTTCAGTTTTGTACTGTCTACTCTGATTCTCCCACCATACTAACCAGCTTCCTCTTGCCAACTACATCCTCCCTACTTAATTTTTCACAAACACAGGGTCTCTCTTAGAACAAATCCTTCATTCCTTCCCAAAGTATGTTCTGAAACCAACTTAAATCAATCTATTGACCTACCTGTTTTCTTTCCAAACTATGGCAACAAGGCAGAATATTCGCTATACCAATTGGACGTACACAGACAGTTACGTTTCTACTTGCATAGAACAAAGGAATTTAGAAAATCTGACCAGTTATTCATTTCCTTCACAGATAACAGAAAAGGTGCACCAATATCAAAAGTTACCTTGTCAAAATGGCTTACTGACACTATTACTTGCCAGGCAGAATGATGTTTCTTTACCAGTATGTGACATTCTCATTGCATCTCATAAGTCTTCCACTAGAATTACTTGTCTAAGCAAGTAGAAAAGATTTACCTGTTGGCTGAAAGAAAAACAAGTAGATCCCTTCTCAGCACCAGTGTCGATAATATTAGAGTATCTGGCCGACCTTTTTCAATCGGGTCTATCGGCCTATACCATTAGAGTTCATTTGGCTGCAATATCTAATTTCCATGAGGGTGTCCAAGGCTCCTCTCTTATGTCACACAAATTGTGCAGGACCTTCATAAAAGGTGTAAATCATCTGAAGCCACCTTTTAGAGAACCTATTCAACCATGGGATCTATCATTAGTTTTACAAGCCCTGACAATGCCACCCTTCGAACCAGCTTCTTCATGCGACCTCAAATATTTGTCATGGAAAACATTGTTTTTGGTCACCATTACTTCTGCCAGACGCATCTCTGAGCTTTAAGCTTTATGCATCGAGTCCATACTTGATTTTTCATAGAGATAGTGTCTTTGAGAACTAATTCCTCATTTCTGCCAAAAGTGATCTCTGAAATGTCCGTTAATCAAACCATTGAATTGCCAGTTTTCTTTCCCAGTCATTCAAACAGAGGAGAGTATTGCCTACATACCCTAGATATTCACAGGCAAATCCGTTTTTACTTAAACAGGACTAGGTCCTCTCATAAATCTGGCCAGTTATTTTTGGCCTATTCTGGACCTAGATTAGGATCTGCTGTTGCTAAGGTCACATTAGCTAGATGGTTGAAAGACTGTGTGACCTTCATTTATACACAACGTAATATTCCATTGCCTACTACCATGAAGGCTCATTCGACAAGGTTGGTGGCAACTTTTGTTGCCTTCCATGTCAGAGCTTCTCTACGTGACATCTGTGCAGCTGCAACTTGGGCTACGCTTCATACCTTAATCAATCATTACAAATTGGATTTGGCCTCCAGGGGAAGAGCATCTTTTGGTTCTGTGATGCTCAGGAATGTCTTCCATGAGAGCCTCCCAGGAATAGAGGTAGCTGGGGACTCTATCCCATGAGTAAGGAATGAATGAGGATTAACAATATCAGATAAAGAAGTTATGTCTTACCATAACGTTCCATCTGTATTGTTGATCCTTGTTCAGTCATTACGACCCTCCCTCCTTCCCCCTCCTGTGGCTTCTAGTGGATCTCACCATCTAGTTCTCTTAGGTCATTTGACCAGAGGTAGCCTCTACCTTTTTTGACTTGCAAACTCAATCTGAGGTAACAGGGAGAGGGGAATTATTAAGAGTTTAGCTCGAGAGTTTGTAGCTGACGTGAGCTTGGAAAATGGCCAGCTCAGTTCATACCCATGTGCAATGACTGAATGAGGATCAACAATACAGATGGAACGTTATGGTAAGACATAACTTCTTTTTTCCTCAGATCAGGGGCACGGGGCTTTCAAGGTGATGAGTGTGCTGTCTCCACAGACAGGTCCACTCTCAGGTCAGGGCATTCTTCCCCCAAAGGCACTGGTATCTGTCTCTGTACCATGGTATCCACAGGGGACATGGAGATCCTAGGCCTCAGGATGCCCCATTGGGTGACCCCCCCCTCTCTTCCAAAACCTCTCCAGAATACCCCTCTGAGTAGGTCCCTTGGAAGAAGTTATATAAGAGGAAGCTTAGACTCCCCAGAGGAGTCCATCACATCGCATACAGACCTTGATGATTCTGAGGGGTCCCCACGGTCACCTTCTGAGGATGTCTCCTTTGCACACATCCCAGAGATACTAAAACAGAGAGGCAGCTGGAAGTCTATCAACCCTTTCGGAGGAGGAGGCTGTATACCTGAAGGCTTTTGGATCTCACCCTTCCTCCACTTGGGTGTCTCCGCCTTTCGACAGAGTAATAGACCTAGTTTCTCAAAAGGTGTGGGAGTCTCCAGATTCAGTGAAACCTGCTCCTCGGAGGCCAAATCAGTTCATCACCTCACCAGCGGACAAAAATTTTTTAACCAAAGGAGTCCCAGTAGATGCTATGGTGGCAGCGGCAGCTGCCAAGAAGGAACTCTGAGATGTCTTCTGTCCATCTACTGAACAAGGAGTCTCATACGATGGACAGATATGGAAAGCGCACCTTTTCTTCAGTGACTTTTGTGCTTAGATTGCTGAATTACCTGACTCCCAGTACTTGACTTTAGGGAGATCTCCTGAAGGAACTAGGAGATACCCTCCAAGGTTCAGTAGCTGAAGGGGTATCAGATAAGGTTTCCTCTCAGCTCTCCACCTTAAATTCAGTGGTCAACTCCTCCATGAGACTCATTTCTTATGCAACGGATGGAGCGAGCAGAGCAGTGGGTTCAGGAATTTCCCTAAGGAAACATTCCTGGATATGCTTGTGTGACTTTTTGGAGCCTTTTAAATCTTTGTTCAGGCCAAAAGTCAAAGAGTTACTAACCAAGTGTGAACAAAAAGGAAAGACTCTCTCTGCCATAGGAGTCCGTTTTTCCCTATGTACCAGACCTTATCCAAAGGGTCAGAAAGGAGGAAAAATGTGGTTTCGAAAATCCCAGAGAGCTTTCCAGGACACACGTGGTGAATCTTCCCCAGGGGCAGAGGGGGAAGTAGTAATGGAGGACGCCAACCACGTGGCAGAGGGGTCTGCAGAATCAGAGTGACAAGGACTCTTTCCTTGGTAAAGACCTTTCAGTGCTCCTGAAGGGAAGCCCACCTGTCTATCTCTGGAGGCAGTCAGGGGTCGCTTATCTTTGTACCCAGAACCTGGCTAACAATAAAAGACAAGTGGGTTCAAAGCATCATATCCAGAGGTTACTCTATACCCTTTTCTTTCCCCATCCCAAACATAAAAGATATCCCAGACGTTCCACCCAGTCAAAGGGAACAGGCAACTCTAGAAATACAAAAGTTGCTGGACAGAAGTCATCCAAATAGTCCTCGCAGACAAAATAGGATATGAAACTTACTCAAGATTCTTTTTAGTTCCAAAGAAAACAGGGGATTGGAGACCCATCCTGGATATCAGTAAATTAAATAAATCAGTAATAAAGACAAAGTTCTGGATGGTAACACTGCAGTCAGTACTCCTTTTTCTGGGACAAGGCAATTGGATGTGCTCTGTAGACCTCTAGGATGCATGCTACCACATAAAAATGGACAGGCAATCCAGGAGTTATCTTCGCTTTCGGCTGGGAGCCAGTCACTACCAGTTTCGCGCTCTGCCCTTTGGCCTTATTACAGCTCCTAGATTGTTCACCAAGTGTATGGCGGTAGTCGAGGCTCACTTGAGATGCCTAGGATTCAGAGTGTTTTTGTACCTTGATGACTGTTTCCTAACCGCCACCACTGAACATCTACTAACGAAAGCGAGAAATACCTTGTATCTTTGCCCTCACCTAGGGAATACAATAAACTACGCAAAATCTACCTTGTTGCCATCTCAGCATATCGTTTTTATAGGAGCAGATTTAGATACAATAAAAATGATGGCCAAACTTCCTTCAGAAAGGGTTCAAGTTCTACGACGTCAGGTGCTAAACCTTATTTCCAAGAAAAAAGTACAAGCAAGGACAGTTCTGAAAGTCTTGGGAAGCATGGCAGCAGTAATAACCCTGATTTCATTAGCATGTCTGCACATGAAAATTTTACAGTGGCTACTGTTCATTCAGTGGTCCATGCAGGAACTACCTATGTCCCACGAAATATTGATAATGGAATCTTGCAAGAAAGACCTTCATTGGTGGCTTTACTCCAGTCATGTGGCATTAGGCCGACTCTTTGTACTTCCCCAACCATTAACCACAGTGACCATGGACACTTTTCAGATAGGGTGGGAGGCATTATCTGTGAAAGACAGTCCAAGGCATTTGGCAGGATTACGAGGCCCATTTGCACATTAGTGTCGTAGAGATGAGTGCGGTGCTTTTAGCGTTGCAAGCATTCCAGGGCTCTCTTCTGCTGGGTAGTATTGCAATACAGACAGTATGTCAGTTTTGTGGTACAGAAACAAGGAGGAGCCAGATCTTACGCCCTTTGTTGGGAGGCCCTGAGAGTATGGTAGTGGGTGATCACCTCTCAGCACTTTCTGGTAGCAACGCACAGCCTGGGGAAAATCCAACGTGCTAGCAGTCAGACTCAGCAGAGCAGTTCTGATGCCTCATGAGTGGTCCCTAAAACAGGAAGTGGCGAAAAAGATTTTCTGCAAATGGGGCCAGCCTTGCTGCAACCTTTTTGCCACATCCATAAGCATCAAATGCAGCAACTAACTTGCCCTGATCACCCCTCTGGTGGAGTCACCAAGGGATGTACTTATCCACGATTGGCCCTCTGGTCTCCTCTACACTTTTCCTCTATTTTCCATTGATACCCAAAGTTCTTCAGAAAGCCAATATCTTGGGAAGGAACTTGATACTCATCACGCCATACTGGCCTCATCAAATCCGGTTCCCCTTCCTGTGGCCTCATCTCCAGGAGGAGCATTCTGGACCCAGTTCTGGACCTCCTGACTCATGCATCAGGGATGCTCCACCCCTCCCTTCAGACGCTCAAATTGACAGCTTGGTTGCTCTGATTCCAACCATAGCCAGGCTCCCTAACCTTACTCCGTCAGTAAAACATATCCTGATTTCATCTCATAAGGCTTTGATGAGAAAGTTATATAGAAGCAAATGGAAAAGATTTTCCTTTTGGGCTTTGTGTAATCACTTTGATCCATTTTCTGCCCCAATAGCTTCCATTCTTGAATTCTTAGCAAAGCTATTTAATGAAGGTGCAGCTGCAGCTACTATTCCAGTTCAATTAGCAGCAATATCTGATTTCTATTTAGGTAAATCAGGCCCCAATGTGATGTCCCCCAGACTTTGCAAAGCCTTTCTTAAATTCTTAAAGGTACTGTTTCATTAAGACCACCTATTAAAGCCCCCCCAGCACCATGGGACTTAAATTTTGTCTTATCCCATTTGATTCTTCCCCTATTTGAGCCTGCATCATCTTGTGATCTTAAGTATTTGACTTGGAAAACGATTATTTTGATAGCTCTTTTGCTAATAGAGTTTCAGAGCTGCAAGCAATGTCAGTAAAGCCCCCCCTACATGCTTTTCCACAGAGACAGAGTATCCCTACAACAAACCCATCCTTTCTACCCAAATTATATTCAGAATCTAGTTTGAACCAATCCATAGAACTACCAGTTTTTTCTCCATCTATGAGAATAAGGCAGAGTATATGTTGCACCAAGTGGATGTACATAGGCAATTACCTTTCTACTTACATAGGACAAACAACTTAAGAAAATCTGACAAATTATTTGTATCCTTTTCAGACTCAAAGAAAGGTGCTCCTGTGTCTAAAGTCACACTTTCAAAATGGCTATCAGATTGTATTACCTTTACTTACAAATCTCTAAACAAAGAACTTTCTCATAAAGTAAAAGGTCATTCTGCAAGAGCCGTTGCAACCCCTTCTGCTTTTTGGGCAAGGCTAACTGTTGATACCATTTGTGCTACAGCAACATGAGCAAGGTCACATACCTTTATCACTCAAAGTCGATTTGTCCTCCAGGAACAGGGCCTCCTTTGGGTCCTCTGGTCTGAAGAATATTCTCCCTTGAGCCACCCAAGAAAGATGTTGCTAGGGACACTGTCCCAACCTGCTAAGAATGAAGGTAAGATAGGGCAACATTACATAAAGTACTCACCATAATGTTCCATGTGTGTTGTTCATCTCACTTTCATTCTTACATCTCACCCTCCTTCCCCCAGCCCTTTGCTCCTGGAAGACCGAGCCGATGCAATTGGCTATTAATGTTATCTGATCTTTTTGATTGCTCTATAAGGCATTAAGTGACCTTTATTTAGTGTCTTAGTTATATTTGCAAACATGATCTGGGGATCTCTCCTGGTGCATTATGGGATATGGTTTTAGCCACGAGCTAGTGGAAGACCTCAAGCTTTTGTTTAAGGCTGAGTTGGATCCAAGGATCGGATCCAAACCCAACCTGCTAAGAATGAAGGTGAGATGGACAACACACATGGAACGTTATGGTGAGTACATAACTTCTTTTTTAAAGTTTTTAAAAAAAAAAAATTTTTTTTTCTTTGGAGAAATCATGTTTATTTTACTTGTGGGTGCTGGCAGAGTGTTTTAAAGTGCTTATTACTGTTTTCCTATGGAAAAGAATTACATTTAAAGACTTTAAATTTTAACCAACTTTTATTGCATGTTAACCCTAGGAAAGATGCACCATTTTTGGTTTGGTTATGGAAGAAACTGTTGGTCTCATGGTAAGTCCTTATTCTAGCCACAGAAAGAAAAGAAATAAGCAAGCAGCCTTTGCCACCACATCAGGCCAGCAATTTGCATCAGCTGTAGATGGGTGATTGTACTGTGGCCTTTAGTTGTACCTAAGACCACTTATCTTTTACCAGGATCCCTCTGGTGTAACACCTACAGCCACTAGGGACAGAGAGGTAGCCACATCCCCTGTGGCTGTTGGGGTCCCCTCAGTGGGCAAGAATGAGACACTATTCTCGGTCTCAGGAGAGGAAATGGGGATGGCTTCCCTGTTTAATCAGAATATTGTTCTGGGGATGTTACTGCTGTTACTGCCATTAATAACACTGTTGGCCCCATTTTTCTGGTAAAAAAAAAGAAACAGAAAAGTAAACATATAACTACTTCTCTATAGACCACAACGTAAACAGCTCACAGTTGAACAAATACCACACAGAACCGACCAGTGAAAAAAATAGTTCCTTTTTTATTAAAAATACATGTTAAATCTCTCTCTAGCGCCTTGGCTGTAAACAGCCTTTAACAGAGTACAATCACATAAGTAAAAACACAGCTTTTTATACTTTTTGCTTTAAATGGATTACTTCATTAATAAAATCAATTAACAATTACTGAAATTCCATTATACCAAACACTTCCAAGTGCATTCTTGATTTAAGCCTCTAGGGCACATAGTATCAAACTTTAAAATTAACATTGTTTCTTTCTTTCTTAATACATTTTTTATATGTTGCTCTATCATTAATTCATTAGTTTCTACTTTTTCCAAAATAGTTGCTTGTAACCCCTCCGGGTTACTGCTATGAAATTCTTTAAAATGAACTGCCATTGGACTAGTTGATTTACTTTTTCTTATATCTCTTATGTGTTCTTTGAGTCTGCATGAAAACTGCCTTTTACTTTCCCCAACATAACATTTTTTACATGGACATTTTAAGCACTATATAATTGTCTCTGTGTTGCAACCATAAATGCCTCTAACTTGGAACTTTTTCCCATTAATATCTGTGAATTCTTTTACTTTGAACTCACATATGCTGCATTTTCCACAAAGAAAGGTGCCTAACATTTGTGGTGATAGAACTAGCCCTGCTTGGGGCATTCTAAACTTCCCATGTACTAAAAAATCTTTTATGCTTCTGCCTCTCCTAAAGGAGAAGCTGTTATTTTTATTTTGTAGAAAATCTATTTCCCCTTTTAATTTTAACCAACAATATTTTACTTATTTTTTTTACTGTTTCTGAAAAAACTGAAAAAGTGGAAGTAAAATAAATACTTTCTTGTTCTTCTTCATTTTCCTTCCTTTGCTTATTACCACTTCTCTGATTCCACTTTATTGCTTTTTCCAACCCCTGTTTCACTTGTTCTTTTAAATATCCCCTTTCACAAAACTTATAAAAAGTTTCTTCCATTTCCTTTTCCTTATCTACTGGGTTACCACACAGTCTCTTTACCTTAAGGAATTCTCCTTATGGTATGGATTTTACAGTATGTGGGGGATGACAACTGGAACCATGCAGCATAAAATGTCTTCCCAGAAACTTTCTATGTATTTTTGTTCTTAACTTACAATTTTTCCTACCCATTACTTCAACATCCAGATAATGAACTTCATTACCAATTTGTAATCCATCAAAATGTATCCCCTCTTCATTTTCATGTAACTTATTAATAAATACTTGCACTTTATTGTGTCCCCCCCTACATACAAAAATTAAATCATCAATATATCTAAAATATTTGACTACATGTTCTTTATAAAATTCAATAGTATAAATATATTGACTTTCAAAGTATCCCATGAATATATTTGGATAAGAGAGGGCAAAAGCTGCCCCCATTGCTGTACCTTGTAACTGCCTATACAGGCAGCCATTAAATTCAAATATGTTCATAGGTTCATAGATATATATACTATGCCACTGACCACCAGGGCCTTTATAAGCATAGCCATGCAACCCAATCCAGTTGTGCCCCTACATACCATGGGTGTTTACTAGGAGGGTCTATGTTATTTAAGAAGTTTCTAGAAATTATATGAGGGGATATTCTACAGACTAATAACCCTAGAGGGCCTTTATCAGCCTAGCAATGCTTCTCAAATTTAAGAATCAAACCTTGGATCTTGCGTCACAAAGGTAAACACCTTATCCATTATGACAACCACCAACCCACTTATTACATGTGTAGCTAACAAACAAATAATGACCAAATGTGCCTTAATTCCTTGTGTTAACTGCCAGATAACAGTGATTTAAATTTATATTTATAATTTATTTTGCTTCATATTGCTGTTTACCAGCACTTACTGGAGAAGTGGAGCAGAGTAAAGGATCGTAACCCCTGGCCATCACATTACTGGTGGCAGTGGTATGGACCATGAGGTGAGAATGTACCCCTGGTGGCTAGATGCAGTATTATCCAGTACAGTGAACATAATTTACTGTGTGCCTCTTTAAGGGTCTAACATAACTAACGTCTGAAATAATAAAAAAAAAACACCTCCCGTTAAAAAGACTGCAACTGTTATTAGATCGTTCCACTGCAAAAAGTTTGACTCAACATCTTATTTTATTAAAGACAATTCCTTATCCTGCCCACCTGATGAACATTCCTAAAATTCAGATTAGCACACGGGTAACTAAGGCCTTGAGCCACCACAACGCTTCATCCTTTACTCTGTTTTGATTCCCTCAATTTCTCTTGCAAACTGTGTGAGTCAGTTAACAGGCAGTGCTGTTGGGTGGTCCTTGACTTGAAGCATTTTTCCCCAATGGGCTTAACTGGGTGAAATGAATAAATAAAACAAATCTTGAGCTAGCCTATGATACAGAGCTATTCTGTGGAGTTGAGCTCTAGACTGATGTCAATTTGTGGGAAGACTGTGCACTGGTAAAGCTGTCCTGCAGGGGGGCTAAACTAGTCTCCAAATTAAAATTAATTTTGAAGAACAAAGTGTGTTCTGCACTCTGAGGAACTTTTGAGATCTATAGCCTTAATGTGTTTTTTACAGTTGTATTGGTAATTTATTTTGTCTTTACTTTGCAGGCCAGGTGGTTTGACTCTCTTCATCCACGACCTGGGTGCAAAAGCACAGTTACAGAGAATCAGCAGAATGGATAGTCATTCAGTTACAGAAATGGTGGTAATTCAGATACAGAACATCCCAGGTGTAAAAAGCGGTAACACAGTAAGTAAATCCAATTGGGCAGCCATGGTGTTGCAGTGGTTAGCTTTGCCGCCTCACAGCAAGAGGTTCTCCGGTTTGATCCTCAGCCGGGGTGCCTTCTGTGCGGAGTCTGCATGTACTCCCTGTGGTCGCATGGGTTTCCTCCGGGTGGTCTGGTTTCCTCCCACATCCTAAAGACATGCTGTAAGTGGATTGGACACTCTAAATTGGCCCTAGGTGTGTTGTTTTTTAAACACGGCAAAACCAAATCTGTTACATACTGTATTACTGGGGCTTCCCCCAGGAAAAATGTTATGGCTTTAATGCCATCTTTATGATTGATGTTAGTGTACAAGCTAACAACATCCATTACAATAAAATACATTCCTTCTGACCATATAATTTCCTTGATCTTACCTAGAAAATCAGAAACATCTTTAATGTAAGAAAATATTTTTTCCACAGTCAGTAACAGAAAATAATGCAGAAAACATGCTATGTTATGCAAAAAATAGCCACAGGCTGAAACTATAGGTCATCCAGGGGGACTGACCAAATCCTTCTGTATTTTTGGGACACAAAAAAATTGAGCCATAGTGGCATTTTTAATTCTAAACTTTTGCTGCACATCATGTAAAGAAAAATAATGCAACCTCATTCCCTTATTAACTAATTCATTATATTCTTTTTCCGCTTTATTATATTCATCTATATTGACTTTTTATAAACACTTTCATTAAGTGTTCATAACACATAGATAAATATTGAGAAAAATGTAGAACTACCAGTTTACCCACTTTGTCCGCTGGTTTGAATATCAAGTCCTTATATTGACTTAGATCTTTTAAACTATTCCACTGCTCTTTGGTTAAATTATAGTTCACATGTGCCCTACCAAATATTGAATACTCCCTTTCCAAACCGTAATTCAAAAATTCACCAAATTGTTTGATGTTATTTGTTTGTGGCGGCATGAATGCACTTTGTACTTGTACAGATTCAGTGTTTAGCTTACAATATGCGTTCACTTCATCTTCCGAACAACAAGAATAAAATCTCACATTACTATTATCTAATACACTGCTATTATTACTATTTGATGATAAATTAATGCTTTCTTTAAAATAATTCATTGTGTAATTTACGACTAAAACAGTAAACATCACATTTCAATTCGTTTAACCTTGGGAATACTGTTGGGACACATTTTAGACCCATATTTAAGACGCTCATCTCACTATAAGGCATTAAGTTACCTTTATTTAGTATCTTAGTTATATTTGCAAACATGATCTGGGGATCTCTCCTAGTGCATTATGGAATATGGTTTTAGCCACGAGCTAGTGGAAGACCGCAAGCTTTTGTATAAGGATCGGATCTGAACCCAACCTGCTAAGAATGAAGGTGAGATGGACAACACACATGGAACGTTATGGTGAGTACATAACTTCTTTTTTAAAGTTTTTAAAAAACATTTTTTTTTCTTTGGAGAAATCACGTTTATTTTACTTTTGGGGGCTGGCAAAGTGTTTTAAAGTGCTTATTACTGTTTTCCTGTGGAAAAAATTACCTTTAAAGACTTTAAATTTTAACCAACTTTTATTGCATGTTAACCCTACGAAAGAGGCACCATTTTTGGTTTGGTCATGGAAGAAACTGTTGGTCTCATGGTAAGTCCTTATTCTAGCCACAGAAAGAAAAGAAATAAGCAAACAGCCTTTGCCACCACATCAGACCAGCAATTTGTGTCAGCTGTAGATGGGTGATTGTACTGTGGCCTTTAGTTGTACCTCAGACCACTTATCTTTTACCAGGATCCCTCTGGTGTAACAACTACAGCCACTAGGGACAGAGAGCTAGCCACATCCTCTGCAGCTGTTGGGGTCCCCTCAGTGGGCAAGAATGAGACACTATTCTTGGTCCCAGGAGAGGAAATGGGGAAGGCTTCCCTGTTTAATCAGAATGTTGTTCTGGGGATGTTACTGCTGTTGCTGCCATTAATAACACTGTTTGCCCTATTTTTCTGGTAAAAAAAGAAACAGACAAGTAAACATATAACTAATCCTCTTCCAATTTCCTTGGACAGGAGTAATGTAATGGCTCTGGCCAGAGTTTAATCCAGGCTATTGATCCTCGTTATAAAATAATTTCTGGTAGAAGAAAGAGGGACACCGCTTTTTCTGAAGCAATTCAAAATTCTGAATCTGGACAGGAAGATGAAGGGACAGATACAGGGTTTTATCTTCAGATTTCTGATTCAGACTCAGAGGAGAGCTCAGTTTATGATTAACTCTGTGAGGATTTCTCTTTCTTTGAGATTATTTTCAAAATGTGCCATTATTTTCAGTGGATGAACACAGGTTTCTCAGTCCCTCAGAAAATACTGTGAGCTATTTTAGAAGGAATTTCCAGAACCTTCACCTGTTCCTCCAGTTATGTCAGTTTGGAAGATGTTTGTGTTACTGCCTACAATTTTCCTGATAATCAGCCACATGCCCCTAAAAAGGCAGATACAATGTATAAAGTTCCTCATTCTTTTTAAGTTTTTATACAGTCTTTCCAAACCTAACATCAGGTATTGCTTTAGTTAATCCTAGTGCATGTTAAACATGTAGTCAATTCCAATCCTTCTCTTTTTGATAAGGATGCGAAGATTATTGATAAGTATGTGGGAAAAGTGTATACTTCTTCAGCTTTGATTTTCAGAATTTTGAATTTGTAGGCTCATATGTTAAGATATGTTCTGACTAATTGTGCAAGTATGTGGAACATTTTCTCTGCAGTTTCTTGTTGTGAGGAAAAATAAGCTTAAAATAATTTAGTTTATTTTATTTTACAAGTCAGTGCTCATTGTTTGCAGTGTGTGTGAGATTCATTTGATACTTCTTCAAGGACTTTAGCCACTGGTACTGAGTTGAGGAGGTTTGCCTGACTGTGTTCTCAGAACTTGCCAGATGTTAAAAATGAGATTTTAAGTTCTGCTTTAGAAAGTGGTTTAGTTTTTGGCCCCTCTGCTGCAGAGATGATCAAAAGGTGTGATGAGAGGGTTAAGTTGATACTGGGAATCTCTGAGATGTTTCAGCCCTCCTTTTCCAAATATTCTAATGAATTCTCTAAACTGTTGTTCAGTTTTGGTAAAAAACAAAAAACAAAATAAACAGTCTCAAAATGCAGGTAAACAGACATTTCAGAAGAAGTGACAAGGGAGTTCCAAAAAGAATTCAGGATCCACCCAAAACCAAGGACAATCCAACAAGTCAGCAGTCCCTTTTCCTTCCAAAAAGTCTGAATCTCCACTTTTCTCTTTAGTTTCAGATAGTTCAGAAAAATGGGTTCTGAAGATCATTCTTCAAGGTTGCAGGTGGCAGTGGAGGGAATTCCTCTTTTCCAGGGAGTAATCCCTCATCCATCAGACCAGACTGAAATCTCTGTTGTAGTATTCCATGGGTTCACAAGTAAATACTAGGCTATCAGTCTGCATACTGTTACAAGCCTAGCCAATAACTACAGGTCAGAATTAAACCTGTACCACATATCTGTGAGAAAAAGACCTTAACCATTATGTCAAACCATCTATAAAATCTCAAGTTTCTCAGGTAAAATCTTTCTATTCTTTGCATGGCAGAGGATGGTTTTGATCCACCAATGTCTGGGTTACGGTCCCAGTACACTTCCACTGCACCCCACTGCTGACATCCGGCCTGGTTGCCAAAGCTTTACCTTCCACAGTACAAGCTTGGATCCTCAGACTGTAACACTGCCAGACTTGAATACAGGTTGTGCATCTGTTGGACTGTTCGTTGTTTGATCATTGATACCTTTGCTCTGTTCATTTAACCAGATGAGTGCCCTTTTGGGGAACCTTCCTTGTTATCTTTTGATATTTTGTAAGATTTATAGATGTCAGCTAGGAGGGATAAGTGCGAGTCCGGTAGGCAGATTCCATACAAGGACTTTACATACCTAGTGTCTTTTTTTGTCTAGGCTCAGAATACGATCACAAATCTTGCTCTATCTGTCAATCATTAATTCCAAATACCATTAGGTCTATGCTTTCTACTCTCAACACCTTTCTTGAGACACAGAATCTTAATCGCTTGGCCCAATCCAAGATGACTGACACCACTTCATCGGATGCCCCTCTACCACAGATGAAAAAACTTGAGGCTTTGAACAGATTCACAGTGCACTCTTTCTGACTCTGACATACCTGCTGAGGTTTCAGAACCTGTGATATGTTAGTCTACTTCTCAGTTACTGCTGCTGAGACCCTATCAGAGGCAGATATGGCACCTGAGGCCTTGCAGACTACCAATTCATCCATGGAACTGCATCTCATCATTTCAGAAGGACTGCACTGCTTCACATAAATTCTAGTTAGAAAAGAAATCCCAGGCTCACTTATAGAGGTCAGACATGGTTCTGATCTCCACTTCTCATCCAGGTGGACATCGCACCTAAAAAAAGAAAAAAACAGAAGAATAAGCATATGGCTTCCCTTCAGCAGCTAAGAAGAAGGAATGGATGGATTTCCGACAAGGGTTGTTCAACGCTGTTATGTCTTTGAAGCCTCCCTCCTTTGATTCTCAACAACCACAGGCTACTCCTCGTAAACCTACTCTGGTTTCCTGTTTCTCTGTTGAAGAGCAGGACTAAGACTCTGACCATTCTCTAGAGTATTCCTCTCAGCTGCATTCTCCATGTGAAATCTCTTCCAATGAAGGGGGCTTTCTCTCACCTGATTCCCCTATAGAGGAGGCTTCTTTTAGGAAGACTATACAGAACATGATGAAATAATTTGATTGGCAATCCATGCTGATTTCCGATTTTTAAAACTAGGTATTGCACCCTCTTGGGCATGGGTACCCCTGCCCCTTCTCTAATCTCACCTGTCTTTGAGGCCTTACAAGATACCTAGAAACCTGTGCCAAACCCTTGTGCAGTATCTCTTTCATCAGGTAAGCCTTCCAAGCTTCTACCTAATGCTGATGTCCTACCTACTAGTAAAGATTGTAGGGCTATGAATAGATTGGGGGAGATGATTTATACCGCTACTCTCCTTTAGAGCAATTAATTACCTGACTCAAATAACAATGTATTTGATTTCTCTTCTTAACTCCTTAAAGTTATCTTGGATCTTCCTTCAATAGACTCTAAGCAACAGACACAAAACTTACTTTAGCAGGCCACTCAGATTGCCAGACACAGCATTAAGTGCAGTTACAATGCTGTGGATTATTCTTCTAGGGCAGCTGCCATGGGATCTGTTATCTGCAGATATGCATGGCTTTGCAGTCAATCTATACCTGAGGATTTTAAATAAAAATTTCTAGATTCACCCTTCAAAGGCTTACTGTTGGCCTTCAGGCAGACAGTCTTTTCAAAACTCTCCAAGACCAAGGTGAGACAACGAAAGGCTCGATGGACCCTACTCTCCTCAGTTCCTAGATACAATAGAAACTGCCAAGCCAAATCTGCCTCTTTCATTAGAAGTGATCTGAGGACAGTCCAGAAACGAAGAAAAACACCTAGAAAAAGATGGTCTGAAAAATCCCAAACTGAGCCTTCAGCTGAGATGCCACCCTTTAGAGGCAAAAACCTGTGACTACCCCTGCAGCATCCGTCTGCCTGTCCCCACCCCCATTACCCCTCGTTCTCAAAGGTTGTTCTCTCTGGCCAGGTGGGAAGCTATTACCACAGATAAGTGGGTCCTATCCATCATCAGGGATGGTCTTGGAAAAACATTCTGCCTATGAGAGGCATACCACCACCTTCTCCAAACTAAATAACCTTTCTGACCCCCGTTATTCAAGACCTCTTCAATCAGGGTATCACTGAGCAAGTTCCAAAACAATTTATGGGAAAAGGGGTTTATTCCATGATTTTTCTAGTCCCAAGAAAAGAAGGGCACTGTCCATCTTGGACAATTATTTGAAGATACCATCTTGCAAAATGCTCTGTCTTCAGACTCTTCTACTTTTCATCCTCACACAAACTTTCTTAGTGCCATAGGATCACAGGGGCACCTACTTAGACATCCTCATTCATCCATCTTGTAGGATATTCCTCAGGTTTTTTTTTGGCTCCTCACATTTTCAGTTTACTGCTGTGTCTTTTGGCCTTTCCACAGCCCCAAGAGTGTTTACAAAGTACCTGGCATCTATAGTAGCTTTCCGCTGCACTCACTGAATTCAGATTTTTCCCTTACCTTGATGACCTTTTGATCTAGTCTGTTTTCACAGAGATTCTTCTTCAGCATCTTCAATTCACCCTCCATATTCTGACCGGTCTGGGCTTCACTATAAACTATAAAAAAAAAATCACACATGGCACCTACAGATGGCCTGTTTTTTTCTGGGATACAAGCAGGGCAAAAAAAATGCATGCCTTCCTGCCCTAGGAGAAGTTTCTCAGCCTGTCAAGTTACTTCCAGGACGACTTCTCTGCAGCCCTTTGCCCAGCAAGGGAGATGCTAAGAACTTTAGGATTAATGGCAGCCACCATCCCTATGCTCCCACTGGCCAGACTCCACAAGAGGAAAATCCACTTGTACCTGAAATCTGTGAGATCTCTGCACTGCCACCCCTTGGACCCCCTGATTCCCCTCCTCCCTTGTGTCGAGAAAGAGCTTATGTGTCGAAGGGACAAGTAATCCTCAACCCAAGAATACCTTTCACACTTCCTCTTCCTCCTCTTCAGCAGGTTGATATGGATGCCTCAGATGAGGCATGGGGGGCATGGACAAGATCAGACCGAGTACAGGGGAAATGGCAATCCCATTTCCTGAAAGAATGCATTATCCTGAAAGAAAGGAGAGATCTTCTGCAAGCTCTTGAGATTTTCACCCACGTTTGAAGACCAAAACCACCCTAAGTGCACACAGACAGCACCACAGTTATATGGTACATAAACAGTAAGGCACCAGGTACCAACTTTGTAGGTTAGCACAGGAGGCTTGGAATTTGGCAGCATAAATAAACATAATCCTAACAAACACATACATCCCCTGTCAGTACAATGTGCTAGCAGACTACTTCACTCCCTGGAGGACCCTCATGAGTGGACCTTGAAAAGAGACGTCTTTCACAACATCACACTTCAGTGGGGCACTTCTCAGATAGAGCTCTTTGCTTTGCCAAGCAACCATTAGCTCCTCCAGTTCTGCACCAGGAACCTTTGTCCCACAATCTGAGGACAGATGTCTTCTCTTTCTAGTGGACAGGGAAGTTCCTCTATGTCTTCCCCCTCCTGCCTCTCCTTCCAAAAATTCTTCTCAAAGTACAAAAGGAGACACCCATATTCCTTTTACTGGCTTCATCTTGGCCAAGGCAACATAAGTTCCCCCTGCTATTTCACCTGGAAAAAGGAAATTATAGGGGGATTCCTTTCCACCCGGACCTGATTACTCAGCAAAAAAAGAATACTGCTGCTCCACCCAAATTTACTGTCCCTAACCCTATGAATGATAGTATTTTAATCCCTCAAAGACATCTCTTCTCTGAAGAGGTGATAGAAGTCCTGCAACAGGCTAGGAGACCTACTACTAGAAAATCCTACATGGCTAAGTTGAAAAGGTTTTCCTTCTGGTGATGCAGACATAGTCAGGACCTACTCTTAGCACAAGTCCGTACAGTACTGCAGTATATCTGCAAATTTCTTCATTCAGGCATTGCCAATTCCCACCCTCTTAGCCCTCCACTTATGGCTAAGCCAGATGTCAAGCTTTTCCTCAGCAGAGTTCTGCATCTTTTTTTTAAACACCTTTATTGAATTATCATTTGTAACATAGGCACATTTACATTTATGTAAAAGTAATCAAACTCTATTAACAAGTTAAAATTAACAAAAATTATTCTTCCCATATATTGCTGTATATCATGTAACCTAAGCAACATTACATAAATTATTCAGCCCCCCCCTTTTGTAACAAGAAACATCTTTATTAAACCATCACTTACAACATATGCAATCATACATCTGTGTAGATGAAAACAAACCACACTGACAAAATCCTAGTTGCAAGCATTTTACATCACAAACCATACTGACACACTCCCAGTTGCAAACATTATACATAACTTATAACTTACCTATTCATTTTCAGTCAAACATTACATAGCTCATTTAAGTCCTGACTTCTTTGAAACCTCATTCCTCCCCTGTATGTATTGTTCCTACAATTCCCATTTTATTTCCTATGTAGTTTGATTCTACCCTTTTCTAAAGAGCTCATTTCCATTTATTTTATCTCTGTTACTATATTTACTACTTCTAATAGTATAGTCCAGTTTTCAGGTTAGTGCTGAATTCAGGGCTGTGTTACAAATCTGTGTTTGCCCATACCTTACTTGGATAGAAGGAAGTTCTCTGTTCACCTGTGAGAGAGGGGAGCTTTGAGCAGCCTATTTGTCCCTGGAGCAGTGGTTTCAGCCCAGAAATTAGTAGTTTATTGGCCATTTTGGGCTAATTTCTATATCTTTCATTTCCCTGCTATAAATTTCGTATTTGCCCGGTTTTGCATGCCGGGCAGCACCGGTTAGCTAGGGTAAAACTATTCCCAGCTCCACAAAGTCTCCTCTTCAATTTTTCCCTTGGAACTAGACAAACTTTCAACTTAAGCACTCAAGCCACTTTTTTTCTCAGCCTGGCACTTCCTCAAAACTTATAGCAAGCACTTATAAACCCTAGCACTAGACCCTCCTGTACGATACAGAAGAACAAGGCTCTCTATTCGACCTTACCAGCCATCCAGTAAAACAGTTCACTGTACCTATCCAGGCATGTCCAAAGGGCAGTGTCAGGTGTACTCTCCAGTCCAACTGGTGAATCTGGGCATTTTGAGGCAATGTTACAACTGCCTCATGTACACAGACAACCCCCTCCTCCTACCACCAAACACTAATACATGCGAGAGATGCAACTATATGGCCAAACTGAAGGCTAAGCTCTCTCAACCCAAGACTGGATCAGACAGTCAAGAGGAGAAGGGAAATACTTGCATCACATCACCAGTCTCACATAAACCCATTAAAGCAGCACTGGAAAAAACACACATAAATACATGAAAACATACTCGGAGGCACTAAATAAAAATCTGCAAAACCAACAGAGACCTCCAAAGCAAACATCCAAGCAACCTCCACCTTCCAACACAAATCATGAAACACATACTTCACAAAACCAGTGTGCCATGCAATCACAGCCCTTAAGGCAAAATAACATACCCAACATACTAGTAATAGGTGACTCTATAGTCAAGCACACTGTCGTCCCACTCACTAAGCTGAATAAGGAGGAGATTACTGTTAGCTGCCTGTCAGGCGCCAGGATCCGCCACATAACACAAGCACTCAGGTCACTACAGAACAAGTACAGATATGACTCTGTCATTGTCCACGTTGGTGTGAATGACCTGAGCCGTACCTCTCTGGACTACATGAAAAGAGACATGGAAGAGCTCTCTGATCATGGAGCCCAGGCCGATATGACCCTGACCCTGAGTAGCATCCTGCCCTCACCAAGAATGATACCACGGTATAAAGAAAAAATTCTCAATTTCAACAATTGGCTAAGTTTCTGGTGTCATTCAAAGGAAATCCAGTGTCTGTCCACCTGGGATGACATGCTCGATATGCCACGCTGCTTCACTAGAAACGGCTTACACCTGTCACCCTTAAGCTTTTGAATACTGGCCAAGGCTCTTGCCACCCCCATAGTGTCTTTTTTAGGCAAGGCTCAAAAGACAAACCCACCGCCGTAAATAGCACAAGTAACAAAAAACTGAGGGCAATGCTACTCTATGCCAGAAGTCTGAACCTCAAAATGCACATACTCGAGGCACTCCTCAGTATGGAGAAAATTGATATATGTGCAGTAACAAAAACCTGGTTTAAGGCTCCAGAGAGCACCCCAGCACTACCAGGCTACAACTCGTACCATACATTTTGGCCACAGAACCCAAACCGAAATACAAAAGGCGGGGGTGTATCCATATTCATCAAGGATACCCACACCTCCAGGTTAGTGGCACAGCATGATGCTTCAGAGATCATCCACGTGCATCTAACAATGGGCAAAACTGCAATTCAAATTGTAGCTTGCTACAGATCACCCACCATGTCCCAGGACCCCCATTCCACATTTCTGGAAACACTGGGAAACATAAAGGTCCTACCAAACACTCTAATATTGGGTGATTTCAATTACCCAAACATTAACTGGGAGAACTACTCAAGTACTAACTCCCTTGCCCAACATTTCCTAGAATTTATAAACTCAAACGCCCTGGTTCAACTGGTCAACACACCCACTAGAGGTGACAACATATTGGACCTGGTCATCACCAACATGGGCGACCGGTGTTCCACACCGGAGGTCAACCCCTCGCTGGTTAGATCTGACCATAAACAAATCACTTTGGATATCCACATTCTGCCCCCACCCCGGACAAAATAACCACTGTGAAAAACTTTTCAAAAGCAAACTTCACGTTACTTAAGACCGAGGTGGAAAGTTTTAAGGCCCCCATGCTGAAGGATAACACTGTCCAAGCTGCAAAATCCTTCACTAATGCATTCTACGGGCACCTACAAGAATGCATGGATCATGCCATCCCAAGCAAAACCAAGACTCACTCCTCCAAGAAAAGGAAACCAGTCTGGTGCACTCCTGCCAAAAACAAGCTACACAATAAAAGGAGGAAACTAGTACAGAAAAGAGTAAAATCCCAAGAAGGGAAGACATCCCTGATCAGTATCAGCAAGAAACTTCGATCCCTCATAAAATCATCCAAGGCGAGCTTTGAAAGAAAAATTGCCAAGTACTCCAAAGATAACCACAAGGCATTCTTTAGCTATGTCAAGAATGTAATTGGCAATGCTCAGATCTGCTCGGAGTTAGTGCAGAATGGCATAAAATACACTGAACCGACCGATATCGCCAATATCCTGGCAGACAAGTTCAGTGCAAACTTCACCCCCCTCTCACCCCCAAGAGGGTCCATAACCATACCAGAAGAATGTAGAGTCCCTGAAATCACAGACACTCAGGTTAAAACAGTCCTCTCCAAAGCCAAAAACACAGCATCAGTGGGACCGGATGGTGTCCCAGGCTGCGTCCTACACGAGCTCAAAGACAAACTAACCCCTCACCTAAACACACTGTTCAATCTCAGCCTCTCCACAGGCTACGTACCCATAGAGTGGCGCACAGCAGCAGTTATTCCGCTTCACAAAGGTGGAGCCACAACAGACCCCGGGAACTATCGCCCTATAAGCCTGACTAGCTTGGTCTGCAAGGCTATGGAGCGCATCATCATGGAACTCATTAACAGAGACATTGGGAACCTCCAAACACTGGACCCTACCCAGTTTGGCTTTGTTAAGGGCAGATCATGCCTCCTAAACCTGGTGGACTTCTTTGAGACAGTTACCAAGGCTATAGATGAGGGAAAAGTGGTACACACAGCCTACCTAGACCTTGCAAAGGCCTTCGACACCATTCCCCATTCTGATATTATAGACAAGCTCACCAGCCTGAACATAAATCCCTAAGTCACAAGATGGGTTGCCAACAGGCTCATGGACCGAACCCACATGGTGAGAGTTGCGGTAGCTAGGTCCGACTCTAAATTGGTTACAAGTGGAGTTCCCCAGGACTCAGTCCTAGGACCACGCCTGTTCGGCATATACTTCTCAGAGGTACAGGCAAGCACAGGAGGACTATGGCTGACCAAGTTTGCAGATGACTGCAAACTAGGGGCTATAATTGACTCTCTGGCTGACACAGACATCCTCCAAAAGGGTCTCACGGAGACAGATACCTGGTGTCAAAATCATGGCCTCAAACTAAATGCCAAAAAGTGCATAGTCATCCCCTTTGGAAAAAACAAAATACCCACAAACTACTACATAGGTGGTAGTCCCCTAAATACGGAAGACATGATAAGGGATCTGGGGACCCAAGTAGACAGTAATATCACCTTTGATCATCACATTGCCAAAGTGGTTAGAAAATCCTTCTATGTGGCCCACCTAATCACAAAAGGGTTCGCATCTAGATCAAAAGAGGTCATTGTGCCCCTCTACTCATCACTCATCAGACCCATCATAGAGTACAACGCCCCATTTGGGATGTACCTTACAAGACACCTGCAACAGCTGGAAAGACCTCAGAAGTACCTCACCAAGAGGATCACTGGCTTGCAAAGGCCTTCGACAGATGCCCTATGCAGCTCGACTGAAGAAATTACAGCTGTACTCGGTTGCATACCGCCTACTCAGAGGTGATCTCTGCCTGACATACAAGGCCATGTCCAACCCAGAATTAATGGACATGCTCCACCTAAAGAAAACCTTATCCCCACGAGCCACACGCTCTAGGGATCTCAACCTCACCATAACAATAAATAGGACGTGCTGGAGGGATAAATTCCTGTCCCAGAGACTTCCCTTGCTTTGGAACAAGATCCCAATCTACATTAGGCGGAGCACCTCGCTAACACTCTTCAAAAGAAATCTTGATGAGTGAATGGGAAACAGAAAGTTTATCTCGGGGATCAGTTCAGTGGCCCTGCTGGACAGAGGCACAGGGAACTAATCTAAAGGGGTGGCGAAAGCCAACACATTCTGGCTAGTCTTATAAATACCTTCAGGCAGATAGCCTAGTACCTGCCTATGAACCTATGAACCTAATATACTTGGTTTAGATTTTGATTTCTATTTTCTAGTAATTGCTTTTTTGACAGCCACCATAATTAGAGACAGCAAGGCCTTATGTGTAGGCAATTCCAATTCTGTATTATAGCTCAGAAAAATCATCTCCCTACTCACACCAATCTGTTATCCAGCATCTCTGACGATGCATCCCACAGGGAATCCTTACAGTCCACCTGCTCACAGCACTCCCAGAAAATATGTTCCCACTTACCTCTTTTTTCCTTGTTGTGTTCAACATTTGCTCTCTTCCTGAGGAAAAATTCTGTGGAGTCTACTTGGGGTATAAAATATCTAGGTAAACATTTCCAAGCAAAAATCCTAAATCTTCTAGATTTTGTTGCATGTTTGGGAGACATACATATATCCTCCCATTGTTTTTGTTTTTTTTTTGTTTGTTTTGTGAATTGCTTATCCAGTCTCTCTCTTCTCAATTCTTTCTAACCTCCTCTGATTGATTCTTATAGTTATCATGCAACATGTATGATCTACTAATTATTCCTTCTTTAATGGCAACTTCTGTTCTAGATTCTACTAAAAACTCTACCAGTGCTGGTCTTTCATTTAGGGCCCCCCCATTTCTTTCTTTTTGCCTATACACTGATATCAATCCTTGATTGGGAAGGCAATCTCTAACCTGCACTCCAAATAAATTCTTGGCATCTTCCCATTCTATCATCGTTCCCTCTCTAGTTATTTGCCCCAGTACATTGGATGTTCTTCGTGTTTCACTGTTGCAGTCATTACATTTGCGTAATCTGCTGGCAGGTTGCCCTCAGTCGGCCTGATTAACAAAGTCTTGGGTCCTGTGTCGGTTGCTGTCCCTTCTTCCATGACGTCAGGGGTATAAAACATGCAGCCGATGCCATTTTCATCAGTCTTTCTTGCTGCGTGGTGCCCGAAGCAGAAGCAGTTCGCAAGTGCCGGTCGGCTGACTCCGGAAATTTTCGTTTTCGAGTTTCAGAACCGAAGTCTTCAAGCTAAAGCTAAGTACCCTGTTGGGGAAACTTTTTCTTGCTCCTTACCGATCTCAGTAAAAGTTAATAATTGTATTACTTGTGGGAAGCAAATACCTCATAAGGACTTTCATTTGTACTGTATTCCTTGCCTAGGCCCTGACCACAACGTGCCTTGCTGTCGGTTTTGTGCTAAATTAATCAACGCACTATTAAGCGTCGGTATATTTTTGCATCTAAATATTTTGGCTCAAGATTTAATTATCCAGAAATGTTGTCAGTTAGCAATCTGACTACCGGAATACACAAAAAAACGCAAAGAAAAAGACACACAGACCGTTGAGGTCCAAAACTGATGACAAAGCTTCTCCTAAGCCATTCGCTGGTTCGCCAGTACTCAGTGAGGCGTTTTCGCAGCCCCTGATGCTCGCTACGTTTAATACGTAGGCCTCTACTTAGACCCATTCGGAGTCCAGTATGCCACAAGACACTTTAAGTATTGAACCCGCGGATGTCTCTTCCTTAGATGGGTCCAGAGCCACTGAGCAGGCACCGGCTTCTGAGGGTGTTTTCAAGCCTAAAGATTTTTATATTAAACCGACGCCATCTTCAAAACCTAGGCCAAAATCAACTTCTATGTCTAAAAAACTGACGCTTGGGCCTCGTGCACAGGCCGCTATGCCTAAAACACAAATGATCAAAATGGCTGAGGATTTAATTACCTTGATCAGGGGTTCCCATCCCCCTCCAGCTAAGAGGCCTAGGCAAGGCACTGATTATGAATCATCAAATCACGTTTCCATTTCTTCTGATTCCTCTTCTGATCAGAAATGATCTATTCCACCTTATGAGGACTCTGATGCAGAAGCATCCATCCCTTCTGCTTCTCCTCCTGAGGATTTTTCTTTTGGAACATTTTCACTGGGAGAGTCAGGATTTTTCAGAATTTAAAAAGAGGCTTAGGGATTTCCTTCTTCTTCCTTAGCATAGGCCTTTGGCTATACCTCCTGTTCTAGACATTGTTGATGATGTTTTCTCAGAATCCAGCATGGCTCCTGATTCCCTGCCTCCAGCTCCTAGTAATCCAGGCAGATATTACAGGGTTCCTGACTCCCACAAATTCCTTTTTATAAACCCTACTGCTGACCCTGAAACCATTTCTCTGGGTCCCAAGGGCGTTAAGGCCTCTACTGCTAAAAATCCTACCCCTTCGGATAGAGACTCCAGCGTGCTGGATAGATGGGGTAAGAAGGTTTACACGTCTGCAACCTTGGCAATCAGGGCTTTAAACTGTTAATTTCATATGCTTAAATATCAGCAGCATGTCATGGGCCTACTTAAACAGAAAATTATGTTGATTTCTAACTGTGTGGAAAATAGATTTACAGGATTTATTGCATTCAGCTGAACAAGTTGGAAAGCATACTTTGCAATGTGGTTTTGATTCCTTGGAGGCCTCTTGCAGGGCCGCTGTAACTGTGATAAGAATGCATGCTTAGCTCAAGGAGCAAAATCTGCCTGATCATGTTAAAGCAAAATTGTTGGATGCTCCTTTACAACAGGACAGTCTATTTGGTAATAAGGCAGAAGAAGTTTTGAAAAAGATGGAAGATAAAGGTAAATATATGCAAACTGTAAAAGATTTCCTACAAGTGTAGCCACCCAGGTTCAGTGGGCACTGGCCTACTAAGAATTGGTCCTTTCCAGTACCCACCAGAGCTGCTCAGGTCAAACCCAGACACTCCAAAGGCTCCAGGTTTCAGTCACAAGGAACTTAGAGAACATAACAATGGGGTGCCTCCACCTCCAAATCTGGAAGTAACAAGGCATCTCCTTATGGTAAACAGTCTCAATGACTTTCCTCTGCCATCTCCAAGCACTTATCTTTTGGCAGCCCCTTTGGGGGAAAAACTGGCATTTCATGCACAAAATTGGCATCTAATTACCCAGGACAAGTGGGTTTTAAATATAGTATCCCAGGGATACAGATTTCATTTCCACACATTGCCAATCCCAAACGGATGGCCAGATCTGCCTCCAAAGCAGTGGGCAGAGGCCCAGAAACATGTTATGTTCCTCATGAATATGGGGGCTATTTAACCAGTACCAGAACAGGAAAAGGGACAAGGTTTCTATTCAAGATTTTTCCTGGTATCTAGAAAAGACAAATCATGGTGTCCAGTTCTGGACTTATCCATTCTAAATACATTTCTGGACATTCCAAAATTCAAGATGCTGACTCTACAACATTTACTGCCTATGCTAGGCGAGGATGCCTGGTTGGTAACTCTAGACTTAAAAGAGGCTTACCTGCATTTCCCAATCAGGGAATCTTGCAGAAGATACCTCCGCTTCAAAGCAGGCTATTTGCATTACCAGTTCTCTGCACTGCCCTTTAGCTTATCTGCTGCGCCCAGGGTCTTCACAAAGTGCCTGGCACCAGTAATCGCATTTTGCAGACAAAGAAACATTCAAATTTATCCTTACCTGGACGATTGTCTAATTCAGGCAGAAAACAAGGACACACTTCTACAGCATCTGGCATTTGTAAAAAGGCTTCTAACTTGCCTAGGGTACACCATAAACGAAAAGAAATCACAACTGGTACCCTCTCAAATAATTACATTCCTGGGTGCAAGCTTGAATACAACTGCCCAGATGACTTACCTCACGCCATAAAAACAAATTCAATTGATGACTTACTTCAAACCAGTGGCCACAAAAACCCAACTATCTGCAAGACAAATTCTGCAGGCCTTGGGGTTCATGGCTTTCTGCATTCTACTAATTCCATATGCAAGACTGCATATGAGGAAACTTCAGTGGTACCTAAAAAGCTTATGGAGTCAACATTGTCACAGCCTGTAAACAATGATTCCTATCATTCCTTGCCCTGCAGCAAGAGTTCCTATGATGGGCAGAGGCCTGTCACCAAAACAAGGGACCATCATTCATTCCGCCCCCTGCTGCCCAGACCCTGACTACAGACTCATCAGATTATGCTTGGGGGGGCACATCTGGCAGGGAGATGCATTCAGGGCAAATGGAGAAATGCACCTGCATATCAACCAGAAAGATATGCTAGCTGTACAGAATGCTCTGACAGCCTTCAAGGACTGTCTTCATTCAGGGCAACTACTGATAAAGACTGACAACACCACAGCCATGTGGTACATAAACAAGCAGGGGGGCACCCATTCCTACCTCCTTTGCAGACTAGTCATGGGTTTGTGGAACAACGCCTTGACTTACCAAATACATCTACAAGCTCAATTCCTGCCAGGAAAGCAAAATACTCTGGCAGATGAACTAAGCAGAAATCTTATGGACCCACACGAATGGAAACTGGATCCACAAATCTTCAGCATGTTGACATGCAAATGGGGGAGCCCAGAGATGCATCTTTTTGCTTCACCCCAAAACTATCAGTTGGACAAATTCTGCACAAGAATTCATCACAAAAAAGCTTGGAAAGTGGATGCTCTATCCTTCAGCTGGAAAACCCTATCAGTCTATGCCTTTCCCTCTCTGCCTCTTCTCTCCAAGGTCTTACTAAAAGTCAGACAGGAAAAAACAAAAATGATTCTGATTGCTCCAGACTTTCGCCAACACTGGTCCCCTCGCCTACGCAATATGTCACACCTTCCTCCGTGGTACCCGCCTCAGACACCTTATCTACTGTCTCAGCAGAACTATCAAATTCTCCACACTCTGCTCCAAACTCTGAATCTTGCAGCATGGCTAATCAACTAATTTCACCAGTTACATCTCTCAGCAAACCTGTGATGGATGTCATTTTGGAGGCTAGAAGGCCTAGTGCTAGAAAATCTTATGCTGATAAATGGAAAAGATTCTGTGCCTGGAACCAAGCACAAGGAATAAACACAGCAATGCCCAATATTCCTCAGATCTGCAATATTTAACTGGGATGCTTCACAAGGGCCTATCGTTTTCTTCAATAAAAATACATGCCTCTGCCATTTCAGTGCATTACAACACAGAGCCTCCCCTCTTTTCTCATCCCCAGCTAAAGCAGTACCTCAGAAGGGCCAAGAATTTGAGACCTCCCAGGAGAGCACCAACTGCTGCATGGAACCTCAATTTTGTGTTGGAAAAACTCATCCTACCTCCTTTTGTACCAGCTGCTACTGCAGACATAAAATCTCTCTGGGAAGACGGCTTTTCTTTTAGCAGTCACTTCAGCTAGAAGGATTTCAGAACTACAGGCTCTCATGGCAGTGGAGCCTTTTATTATCTTTTACCCGGACAGGGTGGCTCTCAGGACCAATCCATCCTTTATGCCTAAAGTGGTATCTAGTGTGGCTCTTAATCAGACCATTCATCTGCCAACTTTTTTCCCAAATCCACAGAACAAGGGTGAGCGAATTCTGCATTCATTGGATGTACACGGACAACTAAGATTCTACTTAAACAGGACAAAATCTTTAAGGAAATCTGAGCAATTACTGGTGGCATTTGCTGCAGGGGCAGAGGGAAAGGCTATTTCAAAGCAGACTATTTCAAAATGGATAAGCCATTGTATTCATTTCTGCTACATGCACCATGGTAAACCTGTCCCCAAGGGGATCAGATCCCATTCCACCAGGGCTGCATCTACATCTGCAGCCTTTCTCAGACGGGTTCCTACCAGAGACATTCTAGAAGCTGCTACCTGGAGCTCAGTTCATACGTTCACCAAACTTTACCATTTACCTCTCTTCTCTAAATCCAGAGCAGGCTTTGCCACTGCTGTCCTGCAGGGCCTTATAGCTGCTCCTAATGCTGTATAATTCCATCCTCCCAACCATAGCTTTGGGATTCTACCCAAATGTTATGACTGCAACAGTGAAACAGAAAGAACATAGTACAGTTGTGTACACTTACCATAAATGTAGATGTTCGAGTGTATTCACTGTTGCAGTCCTGGTTACCCACCTGCCAGCCCCCTATTTTTCTCTTATTATACCTCTTCTTTCTCTTGCTATGCTCAAAAGCCTTATTTGCTTTTATTTGGAGGTATATTTTTTGTATTCTAAATTACATGTAAATATATATATATATATATATATATATATATATATTGCGCCCCATTTGGGGGGCACCTGACATCTGGGGCAAGAAAAATATGAAAATGGCGTCGGCTGCATGTTTTATACCCCTGACTACCTGACGTCATGGAAGAAGGGACAGCAACCGACGCAGGACCCAAGACTTTCTTAATCCGCCGACTGAGGGTAACCTGCCAGCAGATTACCCAAATGTAATGACTGCAACAGTGAATACACTCAAACATCTACATTTATGGTAAGTGTACACAACTGTACTTTCCTTTGCCAGTTTTCTCCAGTAAACTCCATCCCCTTCTTGCCTGTTGTCTATATCCCTAATTGTAGTCATCCCTATCAGCAGAATCTTTCTCCATTCTCTTGTTGGTTTTGTTCTTAGAATACCTTCTGCTACTGTACAGATATAATAGTCTGTATGATTATTGTTATTCTCCTTAAAGCCCTGCATCCAAAATCCCAGTCTGTTCTTGTTTCTTGAGCTTTCCTTTTGTTTCAACATCATCTCTTTAAACTTCAAATTATAGTTTCTCTGCTTGTGCTATGTATAGGAGCCTTAAAACTGTGTAGCTCTGAAATGCCCCCTCAAATTGGGCATTCCCAAACCGGCTGTTCTACTGGAAGAATCAGCTTATCCCACCTGACTATTGCTGTCTTCCCCTCCCAGATAAAGTCCTTCAGCTCCTTATTAATTGTTATCCACAACTTCTCCTCTAGTTGATAAAAATATCCCTGACCTGTGTATAAGACTAAAGGGACTAAAAATATTTTGACTGCTTGTATCTAACTATCTGTATCCATATAACAAAGCTTCCATTTTCTTAGTTTTTTGTATTATCATTTTTTAGTCTCATCCCACATATCTTTAGCTGCCACACTAGAATCATTTTTAATCCCTACTCCTAAATACTTCATTTTATCGTGTCCCCATAAATAAGGATATTGCTGAACCAATTCATGTCTGGGTACATAATTTACCTCTATTACCTTTGTTTTAGCTTCATTGTGATAGGTTGGCTTAATGGTTAAGGTGTTTACCTTATAAACAAAAGGTGCAGGGTTTGATTCTCAGATGAGATAATTGACTAGGCTTTAATAGGCAGTTAGCCTAGTATTAACCTAAGAACCTATGAATTTTTTTATCTAGAAAAGGCTTGAAACTATCTCAAAATGTTCTACAACACTATAATGTCTCTTTCTGGTTTTGTCAGGTGTAAAATATTATAATCTGAAAATAACGCCAGCTTTTCTTGACTACCATACCAATTTTATCCTTGAGTTTCTGAGTTCCTTTTTTCTTTGCCATTGGTTCTAAATATAATGCAAATAACAAAGGGGAAAGAGGATACTGATTCCATTGCTCAAGCAGAAATTATCAGAAAAGAGCCCACTCACTTTAATTTTCATCTCTAATGTCTCATATATCCTCCTAATCAACCTTATATTTTTTTCAGGAAATGCAAATGCTTCCATTGCCTTGTTCATAAAGTCTCAGCTTACTCTGCCACTGCATCAAGATCCACCGACAACAATGGTATTTTTTTATATTCTGCTTCCCTTTGGATCATCAGTGTTCTGTTAATGTTGTCAAATGTTTGCCTCCCCTCCACAAAACCACATTGATCCATTTCTGTCAATTTTGTCATTTTTAGCCATTATAGATATGAAAACTTTATAATCATGGTTTATTATTGAAATGGGCCTGTATGTAACTGGGTCCGATGGATTTTTACTGTTTAGATATTACAGCTACCACTGCTTTCTTCCAGGAGACTTGAGAACCAGACGGCCAGTTTCTCTTTATCAGATTGTTTCCATTGAAACATGAAGACCAGCTGCAGAATTGCTGCTAAGCAAATATGCATTTGCTAGAAAAAAGCCTCATAATATTCAATATTATTTTTCATTTACTTGCTTTCTCTTGAAACTTGTTACCAAATCAACCTAAAGTCCTTAATCCAGTCATTCCCCTATGCAAGAATGAGAAAAAATGCATTATTTTTCTCGTCATGCTTTTTAAACAGGCTTTTTGTTTTACATTGCAGTGCCTACATTTCTTAAAACTGAGCAAGAAGAGAGAGAGAAGGGGGAAAAAAAAGAAAAAAAAGAACAGCAGCACTGGTTTACAGTACCTATTACACTTAAACATAACTGAGAATACTGTACTTTATAGCATGTAAAGAGGACCACACATTACAAAAATAGTGCTATTTAAGAAAAAAAATCTTCACTTACAGTTAACTTTCTCCCTCTCTTCCCCTCCTCAAAGCACTTTTCCAAACATTAATGACATGATGTAGGGCATATACTTAAGAGTCCCCCACAAGTCCAACAAATTCTGAAAAAAGTCGAATATTTCCATATTTTCTTCTGCCATATTTCACAAATATAACATTGCATTGTAAACTCACATTGTTACTGGTTTTATTCCTGTTCATTTCCATCTCCCAAATCCTGTCTCTGCTTCATTTCCAATGTACTCTTGATTCTTGTAGTCAACTCTCTTGCTGCGTTCCTTCTCTCCAACATTTTCTGTTTGAACATTGGATAAGGTTTCATAGGTACCATCTCTCTGTGGCCTTTATTACCAGAAGAACAAGAAGCAGAATCTCCTTCTGTTTCACAGTTTACAAACGTTTGTCCAACAAAAAGTATTTCCTCCTTAGCATGTATTTCATCAAAAAATGATTTTGTCCCTCCAGGGAAGAATGCCTTGAAGACAGCTGGGTACAGCAGCTTGAATCTCACACCTGCATCTCAACATTCCCTGAATAGTGGACAATGAGTAATCATTCTCCACAAGCATGGGCCTGGGAGATGAACCATTTACAGGTTACTTGTTTGCATCAGAGACATAGGTGCCAAAGCAGGGATGAAGTTCCGGTTTTCCATTCAATTATCCACGTTGCTCTTGAATTATATTAGTCTCTGGGATACATACCTATCACTCCAGCAGGTTCTGTTTATATCACAGGCAAGGTTTAAGTTTTTAGAATGGGTAATTCCTGTAATGTTTGTTTTGTGGATATGCAAGAGGTCCATCAGAGTGGGGTCTGATAATGTCCTGTATGCCAGGCATAGATCTCCCCTCAAAAGCCTGTAGGAGACAGAATACAGGGATAGGGCCTTTTGTTGTTTGTGTTGATATACTCCATCAGTGTTTCATTTATTTTAACCCGGTTTGTGTGCAGTTGTCTTATGTCTTCCTGTAGGTTAAGGGAATTCATGTCCGGAGATTACATTGCCTTTTACTGAACATCTATAGAAATTTCCCCGGTCAGTGTTTCTTCCTCACTTTTTGTAGCTGATTTTGTCTAGGTCCTGTGTATTAATTTTTTCCTGGCATCCAGACAATTCACTTACTGGCCAGTTACGGAAATTTACCCATAAACACAAGTCTGTTGGTTGTCTCTGCTGAGTTTCTGTTTTCACACTGGGAGAGCTAGAATTCAGCTGTTACTCAATGTGTAGCCAACGTGGAAGTCCAAGAGTTCTTCATCTTAACCCACCAAGGAAATCCATCTATCTTTCTTGGGGTCTTTATTTTTTTGTACAATAAAAGCTTAGTGTGCTTTCCTTTAAATCAGGTTTTTCCTTTTCTCTGAAAATTTGTACTTAGAAAAACATCTTCCTCTTGGCCCGTACCTCTGCCAGGAGGGTTTCTGAGCTACAAGCTCTCATGGCCATTCTCCCTTTTTTTCGTTTCTCGCAGAAACAGGGTAACTCTCTGGGCTTTACCCATCCTTCATGCCTAAAGTAGTGAATGAGCTGTCTCTCAATTCTCTAAATTCTCTAGACATTCACAGGCAACTTAGATTTTACCTGGTGAGAAACAAATCCTTCAGAAAGACTGACCAGCTGTATGTATTCTTTATGCCCCCAAAGCTGGGGCAGCCAGTCTCCAAACTATTGCCTCCTGGATTTCTAAGGCTATTTCTTTCTGCTACTCACACCATGGTAAGAAGTTACCTTCCTGCGTTAAAGCACATTCCACTAAGGTATTCACTTCCTCAGGAACTTTCAAAGAGGAACAGACTCCAGGTCTATCTTGGAGGCAGCCACCTGGTCCTTTGTACATGCATTCACCAAACACTATAATATTTTTGTTTTTTCCCAATCCAGGACAGCCTTTGCTAGGTCAGTTCTGTCCAGACTGCTGGACAACTCTTCAACTCAATAGCCAACCATCCTTCCTTCTTTCCTTCCTCCTCCATCTCCGGAAATCACCCATATGATAGGAAAACTGCAACAGTGAATTCATTAAGGACACACTATAGTTGTGTAAGAGCTTACCATAACAGTAGATTTCCTACTGATCATTGTTGTGGTCTTCCATTCCACGCTCCATCCCCTTTGGTCTTACTCATTTCCATCTTCAGTTGTCTCTTCTTTGCTGTAGCACCTTTGCTGTCCGTGCATGGGTATGGGAGACATCTCTTACCAATTTGAGCTGCACCCCTCCTAGCAGATCAGTCTCCTCTCTGTTGGCTTCAGTTCACTGGCTTGGAGATAGTGTGAGGATCCACACTCACATATCCATCTTTATACCCCAATGCATACGAGCTGAGGTCATGCATCGCACATACGACTTAGGGAAGGAAAAGCTTTGGTACTTTGACTGGGCATCAGTGGTGACAACCCATATGTCAGGAATCCTGCAACAGTGATCAGTAGGACATTTACTGTTATGGTAAAGCCTTACACAACTGTTCTTTTCTGCTTCCCAGGTGGGAAAAGTTTTTTTTATTAAAAAATGTTTTTAGTGCCAAAGAAAGAAAATGCCTGGAGACCAGTTCTGGATCTTTCTTTCCTAAACCTGTTTGTGATAGTGCCCAAGTTCAAAATGCTGTCACTTCACAACCTGTTTCCTCTTTTTCCTCATTCAAGTTCTGTACTAACTCTAGATTTAAAAGATGCGTGTCATCACATCTGTATTCATCCAGACTTCAGGCATTTCTTAAAGTTTAGTTTCTGGATCACATTATTAGTTCTCTGCCTTACACTTTGGGCTATCCAGTGCACCAAAAGTGTTCACAAAGTGTCTAGCCCCAGTTATAGCTCATTGCAGGCTAGACTCTTATCCACATTTTTCCATATTTCGATGAGTTTTCTATCTTTGCAGTGTGTTTTTCAAATGTCAGGAGTCTTTCATTTGGGTGAGAGATCTCTTACACAACCTGGGATTCTAAGAGAACATTCAAAAGTCTTTTATGACTCACTTAACACAGAATTGTGCTTTTGGGGTATCAGCTAAACAACTAAGTTCAAAGAGCTCTTCTTCCACAGGAAAAAATAGATCTATACCTTGATGTAAGATTTTCCACTCAGACTTCTGTCATTACGAGGGAGTACCTCAGGATATTGAGTCTTAATGGCATCAGTGATCCGAAAGATACCCCTTGCAAGACACCATGTGAGAAATATACAGTGGTATCCAAAGTCTCTTTGATCCCATCACCAACATCCTTTGTCCTTTCATATCCTAGTGCTATGGTTTGCTATAAGGGAAATCATTTGGTGGAGACAGCAATTTTTCTTAAATCCAGGTCTCCTGTTCTCCCTCTCTTTTCTAAAGCAGTCAGTCACTACAGAGGTCTCAGACTTTGCTTAGAGAGAAGTTTCAGGAGGGATAAATGTGCAAAGTGTGTGGGACACCAAGGATGGATGCAAGCATATCAATATAAAATATAAATTAGTTACTTGCCCTGTTCAAGACACAACTCTGTGAATTATCTTTGTACCCTGGGGACCTCTTCAAGGTTTTACAGACAGTACCACAGTCATGTGGTACATCAACATGCAAGGGGGAACTAGGTAATACTACCTCTGAGGACTACCCTGTTAGCGTGGAATATAGCTTCGCAGCACAGTCTCACCCTACAGGCATCTTGCATTCCTTCAGAGAAAAATGTTGTAGCAGACAAGAGCAGAGACATACGAATGGAAACTAGATCAAGGGTCTTCCAAGATTTGATTCATCTGTGGGGAGTTCCTCAAGTAAACCTCTTTGCCTCCTCTCTGAACAATCAGCTGGCAAAATGCTGCTCCAGGACTCCATGAAGGAAGGCCTGGAAGACAGATGCCTTTTCTTTTCCTTTGGCAGGAATGTTCCTGCATGCTTTTCCGCCCTTTCCATTGATATCCAGGGTAGTTCTGAAGATTCAGAAGGAATCCCCCAAAATCATTGCATGACTCCTGTCTGGCCTAAGCCACAGTGGTTCTCCCTTCCTTTGAAAATGGCTAGGGTCAATTGCCACAAGTTTCCTTACAGCTGGATTGACTCGCACAAGAAAACCCCAGCCCCACTCTACTTTGACTACCTGGGTGATAGGGTCTTAATTCCCTTTAGGCACCTGTTTAGAATGTGCAGCAGGTACAAATGGAGGCAAGAAAGCCTGCTACTAGAAAATCAGATATTAGCAAATGCAAAAGGTTTTCTAGGTGGTTCTAACAAGATAACCAGCACCCATTCAGGGCTAGTTGTTCTCTGGATTTACAATATTCGTGCGAGTTACTATTCTATGCCCTTTCTTAATCCTCCATCAAGATTAATTTATCTGCCATTTCAGCGTGTTGGCTCATGGATCCTTCTCTTTCAATGGATTCTCTTGTTAAAATGTTTTAGAAAATGGTTTTATATAAGAGGCCTCCAAGAAAACCAGCTGTCCCTCCTTGGGATCTTCATTTTGTTTTAGAGAAGCTAACACTTGCTCCATTTGATCCAGCTAATCTTGTTGACTTGAGGTTTGTAACATGGAAAACAGTTTTACTGATTGCCCTGACCTCTGTAATAAGGATATGTAAGTTGCAAGTCCTCATGGTGAGACTATCTTCCACAAGGACAGTTTTTTAAGAACTGATCCTTCTCTTATTCCCAAAGTGATATTCAAGTTTAATTTCAGCCCAGTTCTCCATCTCCCCATTTTCTTTATTGAACCTAAAAATGAGGGAGAAAGGGTACTCCATACCTTTGATGTCTACAGGCATCTCAAGTACTATTCTGACAGAGCTAAATATTTCAGATCTTCAGATGTGACGATAACAAGAAAGGACAATCTGTATCAAAGCAATTTTCTTGGCTATTACCTTTTGTTATACTCAACATAGCAAAACTATTCCAGGCATAGTCAGTGCCCACTCTTCCAGGGCCTTGGCTTCATCTGTAGCTTCTTGGAAAGGGTTGGATTCTATAAGTATTCAAGAAGCAGCAACTTGGTCCTCTGAATATACTTTCACAAAGCATTATAAGCTTGATTGCTTCTCTAGGTCTCGTCCAGGCTTTCCTAGGATCATTCTCCAGGGGTTCCTGGACTCCTCTCCTTCCACTTACAAAATTTGTAAGCTATGGTAATCTACCCATATAGCTTAGGCTAATGCACCAGTGAACAATATGAAGAACACAGTACAATTGTGTAAGTAAACATACCATACCAGTAGATGTTTGAATAATCACTGCTGCAGTAGCCACTCCTTCATCCACCCCCCTTGTTTCTTGATGTGTTGTTTTTGCCAGGTTGTGAAATTTTATTTTTTGTTGTTTCTAGCTTTGTCCTTTCAGAGCTCAGCCTCCCTCTGTCTGTTGGCCTGAAAGCTCCTAAGGGCTGTGCATCCAAACCTGTCTTTTTAGTCTGCTCAGCTCAAGCTGACTAATGGTTTGGGAGCATGAAAGGTGCTCTGAAGCACTGGAAGCTGTCTGGGTGTTATATTCTTGCAGGATATAACCCATATAGATTAAGCTATGTAAAAGTGATCCTTCAAGCATCTACTGTTATGATAAAGTTACTTACACAGCTCTACTTTACTCCCTGTTCACTGATGAATAGTCATGCTACTCAATGTCAACTTTCAGCCAAAGAATAATTAAAAAAATAAATAAAAAAAATAGCTATTTTTGTTTATAAACCATTTATGGTCATTATGTGTCTTGTGTTTATTTTTTGACCAATTTAAAAGTTGGAAATGGGGTGGATAGGACAGAAACGAATAGCGGAAGCAAACAGAGTTGAACAGAGGATGCAATAGCATAGTAATAACATTGAAGTACTGTAGTATTATGGTTCTTATGGCACTTTAATGTGTAGAACATGGCAAACCTCCGTCCTTGTTTTCCTGCTCAGTATATATGCTGAACTGAGAGTCCAACTTCATACGGTTAGGGAAACGTGACCATTGATTTCAGCTTTCCATCTGTAGGTTCATAGGTAGGTACTAGGCTACCAGCCCAAGGGCCTACGTAAGCCTAGCCAACAAGGTTTCCTGGCTCCCAAGAAAGTTATTTTCCTGTGCCACTGTCGAGCAGAGACACAGAAGTGATCCCCAGGGTGTATTTCCTATTTCCCACCCACTCATCAAGATTTTTCTTGAAGAGTGCTAATGAAGAACTTTGCTTGACAGGTTCATAGGTAGGTTAGACTGTGAAATACACACCTCTCATAATTGTTAAACAAATAGTCAATATGTGGACCACTGTACTGACACCTTACCAAGGAATCCTACAGAATACTTACAATGTTACACTAAACATTTCTGCAATGTTATTTTGTTGTGTTGATAGCATTCATTACCATATGCCATAGCTATTACTACACCATTTTTAACATTTCAATGTGTGACAGATATTTTCTATGTGCATTTATTAGGAACATGGCTGTTTAAAAACAAAATTGTGTAACATTAGTTTTAATGAGGTACACCTGGAAGTTATAAGCCTGACATTTTCTCAATCCTGTTATGTGGGTTTCTCAAGCGTGCACAGAGCTCTCGGCAGGTGCTAAGCCATGTGCATGGTGTTGTGCAGAACTCAACACAATGTTTACCTGGTTTACTCATTGCTCATTTTGAGCAATTCAGAATTGATAATGACAGTAGCTTCAGTTAGCATACACACTGTGGCTGGAGGGGGAATCTACATGATCTATGTAAGTGGTGCTTGGAGCAGGGATCATCATCATTCTGTGGAAGATGAATTTTTCTGTTTTGTACAAGATACCCCTGTGAATATTATTGCTACACCAGAAGTCTGTAAACTTTAAGGTATATGTTTATATACCTGTCAACCACTTAGTGCAAGAAATCTGGACAAAACGAAAAATAATGGTGGGACAAAGGCCGAAAAATAGGGACAGATTTTAAATATTATTCTTATAAACTTAGTTGCTAGAATAACACGATTTGTGGTAACGTATTTATAAAGGATATGAAGCCTGAAACTGAAATGTATGTCATTAAAACCACAAATTTTATGAGGAACAGACTAAAAATATTTTATTTATGTATGTATGTATGTATGTATGTATGTATTTATTTATCATTTGTTGACCGGGATAGTCCGACCGGATATATGTCCATTTTCGGCGGAGGCCGGAGAAAAGGTCCACATACCAAAAAAGAGACCGTACATACATCACTGAGTGATAAACTCAGGCAGACATGAGTATGGCTGATTGATATGTGGCAGAAATCTGAATATTCTTCACCTGCTTCTTTTTACAGTGTTAAGCATTAATGTGTGCTGCCTTCTGTAAGGCTACAAGGAATCAGTTTTTTGTTGGGGTAGCTGTATTAGCAGGGCTAAGTTGCCCCTATATGTACTGGCCATAATAACATGCCATCTTGGAAAATTTGGGAGTTAGGAATGTATGTTGTCATGTGTCAGTGTGATTTGATTACTTTCAAACATGTTTATGCAAGATGATTACAGCCTTTTAGTGTGTATCTGTGTGTGGTGTATGTGTGTATATTGTTGTTATCCTGGATATTGTGCCGATAACTTGCACTTAGGCATTCGTTATTCTTTTGTTCAGAGTGAACGGAACAGGACAAATAGATATGGCTGAGATTTTGGGGTTGTTTTTGTCGTTACACCTCTTTTGGTGTCAAGCCCTAGGAAGCCATGGAATATGGCCTATAAGTATTATTTTCAAAATGTTAGTGTATACTACCCAAGTAGGACCATGACTGTTAATTTTAGTGTTTTCCATACCAACAAGAATATTCCTAAAACACTAGTATTTAAGGGCACATCCAGCCAAAACCCTCAATTTACTGATGCTGAAAATGCAGTTGTACTATTGTTCTGCTGCATCTCATGGCAGATGTCTTATGATGTCTTTCAAACTGTAGACAAGCCCTTCTGTAACTATACCTGGTGACAGGTTGTGAATGATGTCAATGTTGTGGGTGGCTAGGGCCATTACTATGAAGTGGTCCAATGGAGAGCCAGTGAAATATAATGCCACCCTCATAATGGAGGACTTGGCACAGGAGTGGAAAGGCTACATTTGATGAGCTGTCTACTGTACCACCATTACAGAGAAAGAGGAGTTCCAGGGCTTACTCAAAGCCAATGCCACTTCCTCAAAGTTCCATAGTGAGGTAAGATGTAGAGACCCCAGAGACTTTCTATAGTTGATGCCCCAGATATGTAATACTTCCTTTATCATGTTCCCTATTTGTAGCACTTAGTCAAATTACTATTTATAATACCTATGTCATATATTGCATATAAATACATCTAGCATCAAGGTGAGACAGCATCTGCATAAGGTATGAGCCTGGTTAAATTTAGATCTGATGATGTCATTTTTATTCATTCCTCAATGTATCGGTTTGGATCTAATTCGGCCAGCTTATATATTCTAGGATCCAACTTTCAAGCTCCTCCCTTACCCATAATGCACCTGACTACTGCAATACTTCAGCTCTCGTTTCCTGCTCTTCAGGTTCAGATGTGATTGCGATGTCAAGCTAGGGGTGTTAGTGAGTGCGAATGAAAGCATATTTTATTCTTTTTCCATATATATTTATAACTTTTTGAACTCCTGTTAGCATGTGCCTTGCCCTTTATACCAGTTTTTTTGGTATTTTTTATCTACCATAGCTGGTAGTTTTCCCATTCTCTCCCTTCTCAGATCTACAATTGTTGGTGTTTGTCTACTTCTTTTTGTGTAAAATGTATATGTGTGTGTGTGTGTGTGTGTGTGTGTGTGTGTGTGTGTGTGTGTGTGTATATATATATATATATATATATATATATATATATATATATATATATATATATATATGGGAGCCCTTCATTGGATCAAAATGTCAAATGTTGGACACCCATATGGCGGACACCATATGACTGAACATTTGAAAAGCTGACAAATGATAGCGGAGATCCCGCTACAGTGCGAAACTGGGAGATTCCCCTTTCCTGCACTGTAGTGTGATCTCGGAGTGAGAGTATTTAAGTAGTGGGGGGGGCTGCCCAACACTGTTTGCAGTAGTTTGCACTACTGTTTCAGGTTGTTGGCGTTTCAAACTGTCGACCATATGGATGTCGGCATTTTGAAACGTCGGCAATCTGAAGTAGACCCATATATATATATATATATATATATATATATATATATATATATATATATATATATATATATATACAACACACACACACACACACACACACACACACACACACACACACACACACGGTGGATATAAAAAGTTTACACACCCCTGTTAAAATGTCATAATTTCAAAACTTTTTCCATCTTTAATGTGACCTATAACCTGTACAATTCAGTTAAAAAACAAACAGATCTGTTAGGGGAAAAATATAAAAAATAAAAAACATACAGTAAGCTGGTTACATAAGTGTGTAGACTCTTAACCTAATACTTTGTTGAAACACTTCTTGATTTAATTACAGCATTCAGTCTTCTTGGGTAGGAGTCTGTCAGCATGGCACATCTTGACTTGGCAATATTTGCCTACTCTTCCTTGCAAATGCACTCCAAATCTGTCAGATTGCGAGGAATCGCTTGTGGTCAGCCCACTTCAGGTCACCCCACAGATTTTGTATTGGATTTAGGTCAGGGCTCTGGCTGGCCCATTCCAAAACTTTAGGTCTGGGCTCTGGCTGGCCCATTCCAAAACTTTAGGTCTGGGCTCTGGCTGGCCCATTCCAAAACTTCAATTTTTTTCTGGTGAAGCCATTCTTTTGTTGATTTGGATGTGTGCTTAGGGTCATTGTTGTGTTGAAAGGTGAAAATCCTCTTCATCTTCAGCTTTCTAGCAGACTCCTGAAGGTTTTGGGCCAAAAGTGACTGGTATTTTGAACTGTTCATAATTCCCTCCACCTTCACTAAAGCCTCAGGCCTGACTGAAGAAAAGCAACCCCAAAGCATGATACTGCCACCACCGTGCTTCACTGTGTGAATGGTGTTCTTTTGGTGATGCAAATTGATGTTTTTGTGCCAAATGTACCTTTTGGAATTGTGGCCAAAAAGTTCAACCTTGGTCTCACCTTTTTCCCAGCTTCCCCTAAAGAAGAGAAAATATCTCCCCAGTGTTCCATCCAATCAGAGGGAGCTCCCACCCAATCAGAGAGATTTAGCAGTGCAAGAAATCCAGAAACTGCTGGAAAATGAGTCATCCACTAAGTCCCGTCAGACCAAGAAAGATCCAGAACCTATGCAAGAGTCTTTTTAGTGCCAAAAAAGACGGGACTGGAGACCAGTTTTGGATCTCAGTGTACTGATCAAATCGGTTTGGCAAACAAAGTTCCGGATGGTCACGGTACAGTCTATTCTCCCCTTTCTGAAGTAAGATGATGATGTGCTCAATAGACCTTCAGGATGCATATTACCATATAAAAATGGACAAAGGCTCCAGAAAGTTACTCCATGTCCGGCTGGGAGCCAGTCATTACCAATTCAGAGTACTGCCCTTTGGACTCACCACAGCCCCCAGGTGAAATGCATGGCAGTAGTTGCAGCTCACTTGATACTACAAGGATTCTGAGTGTTTCCGTACTTAGATGACTGGCTCAAAACTGCTTCGACCAAGCATTAGTTAATAGTAGCCAGAGACTATACCCTCAACATCTGTGGCCATCTGTGGATTACAGTCAGTCTAAAAAGTCACATTTAACCCCGACACAAAATTCAGAATTCATAGGGGCAGTACTGAAAACTCAAACAATGATAGCATCTCTTTCTTCAGAATGACATCAGAGAATTGTGGTTCAGGTTGAAAAATTAATTTGCAGAAAGAAGGTTTCAGCACGATTAGTCTTGCAAGCTTTAGGATCCATGACAGCTTTTATAACTCTAGTACATATTAGCCAGGTTACATATGAGAATTCTGCAATGGCTACTAGCTTCCCAGTGGTCTATCCTTCACCAGCCGCTGTCAGACCAAGTCCTGATCACCATCCATTGCAAAATGGATCTTCTTTGTTAGATTTGAACAAATTCTTCATGGTTGTCCCTTTGTTTTTCAGAGCCTACGGCCATAGTGACTATGGATGCCTCCTAGATGGGGTGGGGGGGACATGATCTGGGCAAGACAGTCCAAGGCACTTGTCCACTTTAGAGGCTGATTTGCACAGCAGTGTCCTGTAGATAAGAGCGACACTTCTTGTGTTGCACTCCTTTCAGACAGCTCTTCCTTAGGGGACTATTGCAATTCAAATGGACACTATGTCATTGGTTTAGTACATCAACAAGCGGGGAGGGACCAAGTCCTTACCCCCTTTGTTGAGAAGCCGTCAGAGTATGGCAGTGGATGACCTCATCTAAACTACTTTCTAGTAGCAACGCACATTCCACAGAGTTCCAATGTGATTGCAGACCAGCTGCATCCTTCAGCCACATGAATGGTCTTTTAATCTAGATGTGACAAAAATTATATTCCGTCATTGGGGTCAATCTTGCAGCAACCTGTTGTGTTTCCCCTAAACAACAAGTGCAGCAATTACTTTGCCCTGATTCCCCCTCCAGAAAAGTCACCCAGAGATGCTCTCCTCCACGATTGGCCCCCCCGGTCTCCTATATGCCTTTCCCTTGATACCTCTAATTCCCAAATGTTTACATAAAGCACTCAGGTGAAGAGCACAGTAATCCTCATTGCTCCCTTTTGGCCTCGAAAGGTATGGTTCTCCAATCTTTGGCCTTACTTGATTTCACAACCTTGGCTTCTGGAGCCAGTGCCAGATCTTCTGTCCTATCCAGATGGTCTTGTTCACCCAAACATGTTGATCCTCAAGCTGAGTGCATGGTTCCTCCAATTCTATTAATTGTCAGGCATCCTAATATTTCCTGTCCAGTACGCCACACCTTTTTGTCGACTCTTAAACCTTCTACTAGAAAATGATATTTAAGTAAGTGGAAGAGATTTACAATTTGGGGTTATGAAAAGCAAATTGATCCTTTTTCTGCTTCAGTAGAGCATGTTTTAGACTTCTTAACATCTCTGTTCAATGCTGGGGTTTCTCCATCCACCATAAACTACAATTGGCTGCAAATTCTGATTTTCACAATGGTTTAGAAGAATGTTCTTTAGCCTCTCACAAGCTTTGTAAATCATTCCTAAGATGCACACTTTTGTTAAAACTCCTGTTCGAAGGTCCGACTCCTCCGTGGGACCTAAACTTAGTGCTACAGGCAGTAATACATTCCCCCTTTGAACCCTCTATGGAATACAATCTTGTTTTCCCCACCCCCATTTTCTGCCATGTCTTCAGTTGGTATAACTGTTTTTTTACAGCTTGTGTGTTATCTAACTCAAGGATCATTTAATTTGCCCTGTTAGTAACAGCCTGCATTTAATTGCTGGAACCTGTGTTCTGAGAGACTGCCTTCCAGACTATCTGCAAATGTACAGAGCTGAGTATATATTTTTTGGTTATAGAGTTTAATTGTTGCTTAGATCTCTGTTGAAACTGTTCTCTCTGTTCTGAGAGACTGATCTGCAGATATATAGAGCTGAGTATATTTTTTTTGGTTTTAGAGTTTGTACTTAGATCTCTGTTGAAACTGTTTTGTTCCACCCACCCTCCCTATTTTTGGTTTGTAGTTTAAATTTGGTGGCTTTTGCAGTTGCCCGCCCCACTGTAGATTTGATCTGGGACACTCCCCCAGTCCCATCTTTTTACCACATTCTACCTAATAAACTATTTCTGCACTTGCTTTTAGTCCTTTTTAATTTAATTGCATTTTTTTAAACTGTGTTTGGTCTAATATTGCTACATACTCAAGCGTGCTAGCTTGCACTGCATGTGAATTGTTTTTGCTACTTTTCTGTAAAAAAAAAAAAAAAAAAAAAAGTAAGCCTGTTTCCTACCTTTCCTGTAACTAGTGTTCCAGATACAGATTTGCTGTATCCAGGACTGTATGTAAGCCTCTGAGACCCCCCAAGCCTTTCTGTGTTGGAGGGAAGCCTTCTAGCTTATCAGTGGGAGTGGTAAGCACTAGGTAACCAGTCTACCACATAAGGAGTGGTTCAGGCCCAGAAATTGTAGATGTTAAGTTGTCTATCTCACCTTCATTCTTGCTGGTTGGGTTCGGAGCCGACTCTGCCATCTTCAAAAGCTCGAGAGCTGCTTACTGGCTCGAGGCCCCCCTATATCCCATGATGCCTGGCGCTAGATACCCAGATCTCGTTTGCCGCTTCTGCTGCGAGGTTGTTCAAGTGGCTCAGGTCATATAAAACTTTATTATTATTGTATTTTTCTTGTCAAAACTGCTAGTTTTAGTGTAGATTTACTCGTTAGATTAGACTGTTGTATTGTAGCTACTTTTCTTTAAATTCCGATTGCTTCTCCCAAAAAACTCGTTTAAGTTAGAGAGTTCCCCCCCTTGTCTCCCTTTCCTTACCTCAGAAAGGCTTTCCGTTTAATTTAATAACCTTTTTCTATCTATCTCCTCAAAAAAAAAAAATCCTTTATCATCACTGTTAGTGTTTAGTGATAGTTAAATATAGTTTTTGTTTGTAGTATTTCTTGCAGTTTGGTTGTGATAACTGTAGTGTGTAATTCTTAGTGGCTAGTTACTTTAACCTTTCTGTGTGTGTTTCTTGCCCTTGGTTTTTCCTCTAAGATGTCCAAGGATCCTAAGCCGTCCGGATTCAAGAAGTGTGACTCATGCTGTCAGAAGATGTCTCTGACAGATGGTCACACTTCTTGTGTTTACTGTCTGGGCACCGTGCACCTGCAGGACTCTTGCTCGATTTCCCATGCTTTCAGTCCAAGAGTCCTGCAGGAGCGCAAAAACAAATTGATCCTGAGGGGTTTGCTTAAATCCCAAGATTCACCGGCGAAGGCTCAGCCCGTGAAATCTTCCAGGCCACCTAAACCTTCGGCTCCCAGTTCGGAGCTGTTGTTGGGTGAAGTCACACAATCTATCTCGGCTCAGGCTAGAACCAATGTTCCTCCCTCCCAGTCGGCTCCAACATGTTCTTCGGAGCCCTCTGAGAGTCAGAAAAGATCCAGGGCTCCTTCTCTGGAGTCTATATGTTCGGCACCGAAGTCGCCTCTGCTCCAATCGGAGCGTAGTCATCGCTCATCTCACTCTTTTCAGTCCTCTAGACTTTCGGACCATGACTTGGAAAGAGTGGTCAGTAGGCTGTTAAAATCGCAGGCCCTAGCCAAAATGTTGTCCAGCCCCCCTCATCAGGTGTCGGCTCTGTCCACAGCTGTAGATATTCCTCCTCCGACTCATCCTATGAGCTCAGAGCCAGAGTTCATTGGGGTTTGAGTCGTGGAACCGTCGGCTCCGATACCCTCTCCTTCAGTTCCATCGTCGGCTCTGATCCCTTCCATGGTACCTTCCGTGGAGGGATCTGGGCGCCGAGACTCCCTCGTCGGCTCCGAGGGGGCGAGTGGCATCGGAACCTTGTCTGACCTCGCTCTCCCCCTCGGGGCTTCGGCTCAGGTGAGCTCGGCTCCCACATCTGCCTCGGAGCCGTCCCCCTTGGTGCGGGGAGGGGTTCTGAATTCTTCGGAACTGGAGCCCTCTCTGTGTCCAGGCAGGGACGCCTTCGAGGTGATGAGGAGTGTACTGGCCCCTGAATCAGTCCCACGATCGACCCCTTCAGCTCCTTCCCCTAGGGTGCTTGCGTCAGCCTCTGCCCCTCTTCCAGACCCCAAGCGTGGGGATCCAGTGCTCCAGGACACCCCATTGGGTGTATCCTCCTCTTCCGAGGCCTCCCCTGATCATTCAGAGGAGCCACCTCGCAAGAGGAAATGCAAGAGGAAGCATGTTGACTCCCCGAGTCTGTCACATCGGATACCGACTTAGAGGAGTCGGAAGGGTCCCCAAGATCCCCCTCTGAAGATGTCTCCTTCTCAGACATCCTTGAGATGCTTAGGCAGAGGGGGAACTGGACTGCCCTAAGCCCTTCCGAGGATGAGTCGGTATTCCTGGACGTGTTTGGATCCCGACCTTCTACCTCCTGGGTGTCTCCGCCTTTCGACCCACTGATGTCTGTGGTGGCTTGGAAGGCATGGATGGCTCCAGACACAGTGGAACTGACCCTAGAAGACCTGCCAAATTCATTACTGCACTGCAGGACAAACAGTTCTTGACCAAGGTGTCCCCGTTGATGCCATGGTGGTAGCGGCACCCACAAAGAAGGAGTTGGCTGAAACTTCTTCATCTGTCCATCCCCCTAACAAGGAGTCCAGGACGATGGACAGATAATGAGAAGTGGATGTTCTCTTCAGCGACCTTTTCCATGCGGTCCCTGAATTACCTGTGCCACTTTACCCGTCTTCAGAGGGATCTCCTGAAAGAGCTTGGAGATACCCTCCAAGATCCATCAGCTGAGGGGGCCCAGGCTAAGGCAGCCTTCCAGCTGGCGACTCTTAATTCAGTGGAAAACTCCTCCATGAGGCTCATTTCGTATACAGCCGATGATGTGAGTAGAGCCACAGGCACAGGCGTGGCCCTAAGGAGGCATGCTTGGATGCGGCTATGTAACTTTGCGGAACTTTTCAGAGTGTCTTTCACCAACACCCCTTTTGATGGATCCTCTCTCTTTGGATCACAGGTGAAAGATACCCTTACCAGGTGTGATTAGGAAGGCAAGACTCTCTGCTGTTGAAGTCCGTTTTTCCACTCCTTCCTGACCATATCCTAAGGGTCAGAAGAGTGGAAAGATGTGGTTCCGGAAATCCCAAGGAGCCTTGCCTTGACACACGTGGTGAGTTCTCATCCAGGGGCAGAGGAGGGAACAATAACAGACGCCGCTCTCGGGGCAGAGGGGGTCTGCAAAATCAGGGCAGCAGGGAATCTTTCTCTGAGAAGCCCTTCCAGCATCCCTGAAGGGTTGCCCGGCTGCCCACCTCTGGAGGCAGTCGGAGGAAGATTATCTCTGTACCCAAGAGCCTGGCAAGACATAACACAAGACAAATGGGTACAGTCCGTCATATCCGGAGACTACAGAATTCCCTTTCTTCGCACCCCCTTAAGGTCAAACAAGTCCCTTACAGATGTTACACCCAATCTAAGGGACCAAGCCGTGCACAAAGTCTCAAAACTGCTAAGAAAAAGAGCCATCCAGCAAGTCCCAGCAGACCAACAAGGATCCGGAATTTACTCAGGGTTCTTTTTGGTACCAAAAAAGACAGGACTGGAGACCCATTCTGGATCTCAGCAGACTGAGCAGGTCTGTACAAAGAACGAAGTTCCGGATGGTCATGCTACAGCCCATTTTGCCCTTCCTGGGTCAGGACAATTGGATGTGCTCTGTAGATCTTCAGGATGCGTACTACCACATCAAAATGGACAGACGCTCCAGAAGATTCCTTCGCTTCCGGCTGGGAGCCAGCCATTATCAGTTCAGAGCTCTGCCCTTTGGTCTCACCACAGCCCCCAGGCTGTTTACCAAATGTATGGCAGTAGTTACCGCTCACCTGTGATGGCAAGGATTCCAGGTGTTTCCATATCTCGACGACTGGCTCCTCACTGCTACCACCAGACATCACCTTCTGCGAGCCAGAGACTGCACTATCGATACTTGCTCCAGGCTAGGTATCACAATAAATTTCGAAAAGTCTGCATTGTCACCCTGTCAGTCTTATCACCTTTATAGGCGCAAATTTAAATACCAAAGACATGTTAGCAAGCCTCTCACCAGGCAGGGTGTTAGTGATTCATCAGCATGTGAAGGTTTTATTAGCATGCAAAAGAATTCAAGCCAGGTTTGTCCTTCAAACTCTGGGTCTCATGGCAGCAGCAATCACAATTGTCCCTCTAGCTCGCTTTCACGAGGATTCTCCATTGGCTTCTTTTCACCCAGTGGTCCTTCCAGCAGCTTCCCATTTCTTACATGATTATGATCACACAAGCATGCAAGAAGCACCTTGTGTGGTGGATGGTCTCCACATCAGTGCTCCACGGCAGACCATTTGTTCTCCCCTCTCCAATTGCTACGGTGATCACGGACGGCTCCCTGATCGGGTGGGAGGGCATTATCAGGGCAGAACAGTCCAAGGCACCTGGCAACCTCACAAGTACCATCTGCACATAAATATCTTGGAGATGAGGGCCGTGCTCTTAGCGTTGCAGGCTCTTCAGGACTCTCTTCCTACCGGGACCATTGCAATTCAAACGGACAATATGTCTGTAGTGTGGTACATCAACAAGCAGGGCAGAACCAGGTCCTACCCCCTATGTCGAGAAGCACTCAGACTCTGGCAGTGGGCGATCTCTTTCCAATGGTTTCTGATTGCAACGCACATCCCTAGGAGGTCCAGTGTCATAGCAGACAGACTGAGCAGAGCAATTCTCATGCCTCACGAGTGGTCTCTGAACCAGGTAGTTGCGGACCAAATCTTCCGCAAATGGGGCCAACCTTGCTGTGACCTTTTTGCAAATCCCTTCAACAGCAAGTGCAGCAATTTCTTCTCTCTCCTTCCACTTCCCGGACATTCCCCCAAAGATGCTCTAGTCCACGATTGGCCTCAGGGACTTCTTTATGGATTCCCTCCTTTTCCCCTAATCCCGAAGCAAATTCAGAAAGCTACCGTATTGGGTTGCAAAATGATCCTCGTTGCTCCTTACTGGCCTTGACAAATATGGTTCCTGTTCCTGTATCGCTATCTTCTCGAGCAGCCTTGGACTCTGGACCTAGTTCCAGACCTCCTGATTCATCAATCGGGCGGGCTGCACCAATCCCTACGCTCTCTTCAGCTCACGGCTTGGTTGCTCCACTTCCAACTTTAGCCAGGCTTCCAGATATCTCCCCCTCTGTGCGTGAAATCATTTTGTCATCACACAAGTCTACGACTAGAAAAACTTACGCTAGTAAGTGGAAACGTTTTTCTTTCTGGGCAGAGGCTAAAAGTATAGACCCCTTTTCAGCCCCTGTATACTACATTTTGGAATTTCTTGCGGAACTCTTCCATGCTGGGTCCGCTTCCGCTACAATTAGGGTTCAGTTAGCTGCAATTTCCAATTTTCACATTGGCCTGTCGGAAAACAATATCATGTCTCATAAGCTGTGTAAAGCTTTTCTCAAAGGAACCACTCTGCTCAGGCCCCCAGTGAGAGATCCTCCACCACCGTGGGATCTAAATTTGATTTTAGCTTCTTTAATTTTGCCCCCTTTCGAACCTGCAGCTTCTTGTTCATTGAAGTTCTTATCTTGGAAAACCCTTTTTCTGGTAGCTATTACTTCAGCCAGAAGAGTTTCGGAACTACAGGCTCTTTCTAGCCGTCCCCAGTACCTCGTGTTCCACAATGACAGGGTTGCTCTTAGGACTAATCCATCCTTCCTTCCTAAGGTCTCTTCAGAGAGTAACTTGAATCAGTCCATAGACCTTCCTGTGTTTTTCCCTAACCACTCCAACAGGGCAGAATATAAGTTGCATCAGTTAGGTGTTCACAGGCAGCTACGCTTTTATTTGCATAGAACCAAGGACATTAGAAAGTCAGATCAACTTTTCCTGTCTTATAAAGTAGGTAAACAAGGTCTTCCGGTCTCCAAGGTAACCTTATCCAGGTGGTTGACTTCTATCATCACATTCATATATAAACTGAGGAATAAAGAATTGCCAATTAAACGAAAAGGTCACTACACCAGAGCTTTAGCTACTTCGGTGGCCTTTCAGGCTAGGTTGCCCATGGAATCTATTTGTGCTGCGGCTACATGGGCCAAAACACATACTTTCATTTAGCATTACAAGTTGGATTTGGTTTCCAGAAGCAGAGCTGATTTTGGTTCCACTGTTCTGAAGAGTCTTTTCCGATGAGCCACCCAGGATTTTAGGTGCTAGGACGCTGTTCCAACCAGCAAGAATGAAGGCAAGATAGACAACTTAATATAAAGAAGTTATGTACCTACCATAACGTTCCATGTTAGTTGTCTTCTTCTCGCCTTTTTTCTTGCTTCCCACCCTCCATCCCCCTATCCTAGTGGACCGAGAAGAGTTCTTCTTGAATTTTCGCTGGCTGAGTCTTCTCTGGCTATTCCTTTCTGACTAGTAGTCTCTCCAGTAGGATTTATGCATTCTAGGATAGGATTCCTTTATTATTATATCTGCAGTTAGACTTGCCAAACGAGATCTGGGTATCTAGCGCCAGGCATCATGGGATATAGGGGGGCCTCGAGCCAGTAAGCAGCTCTCGAGCTTTTGAAGATGGCCGAGTCTGAGCCGAGGATCGGCTCCGAACCCAACCAGCAAGAAAGAAGGTGAGAAGAAGACAACTAACATGGAACGTTATGGTAGGTACATAACTTCTTTTTATTGGCCATTTGGGCAATCTCTTCCATCTCTCTCACCTTTCTTATTTGAAAGCCTACATTTGCACTTGTTTCTGTCCTGTAACTCATCTAGTGCAGATACAGATTCTTAGTTTTAGCTCTTAAATTTGCTTATTCATGCTCAGCACTTGTTCAGAATTTGTAAGCACTAAATAAGCTACTAATTACTATAGCACTCAATTTTCCTCATTACCTAGAGGAAAACAGTTTTTGTACTTACTTTTCTCACTTGCTTAGAGAAAAACAGCTTTTGTACTCACTTTCCTCACTTATCTAGAGGAAAATAGTTTTTTATTCAGGCATGTCCAAGGGTCAGCTCCCAGTGTTCTCTCCTGTCTATCTGATGAATCTGGGCATCTTGAGGCAATGCAGAAATTGCCTCATGTACACAGACAACCCTCTCCTCCTACCACCCAACACTACAACCTGTGAGAGATGCACTTATCTAGCCAAACTGGAGGTAAAGCTCTCTCCAACCAAGACTGAACTTGACAGTCATGAGAAGGTGGTAAACATTTGCACCACACATAGTCTCACTAAATCTACACCACCAAAATCCACACATAGTAACACAAAAACATTCGCAGAGGCTCTCAATAATAATCAAGCAACAGAGACCTCCAAAGCAGAAACGCAAACAACCTCCATCCCCCAACACAATCCAAATGACACATAGCCCACAGATTCAGTGTGCCACTCAACCACAGCTAGTAAGGCAAAACAAGATACCCAACACACTAGTCATAGGTGACTCTATAGTCAGGCACACAGATGTCCCACTCACCAGGCTAAACAAGGAGAAGGTTACTGTCAGCTGCCTGTCGGGTGCCAGGATCCGCCACATAACCCACGCACTCAGGTCACTCCACAAGTACAAATATAACACTGTCATTGTCCATGGTGGTGTGAATGACCTGAGATGTACCTCCCTGGACTACATAAAAAGAGACATGGAAGAGCTCTCCGATCTTGTAGCCCAGGCAGGTATGACCCTAGCCCTGAGTAGCATTCTGCCATCGCCCAGAATGAAACCGCAGTACAAGGACAAAATGATTGACTTCAACAATTGGCTAAGCTTCTGGTGTCATTCTAAGGGGATCCAGTATCTGCTTGGGTTGACATGGTCGGCAGACCACGATGCTTTGCCACAGATGGCCTGAATCTGTCGCCCCTGGGATTCCGGATACTGGCTAAGGCCCTTGCTGCCCCTATAGTGCCGTTTTAGGCAAGGTTCAAATAACAAATTCACCACCATAACTGGAACAGGCAAGCAAAAACTGAGGGTAATGCTACTCAGTGCCAGAAGTCTAAATCTCAAAATGCACTCACTCGAGGCACTCCTTAAAATGGAGAACATCAATATCTGTGCAGTGACTGATACCTGGTTCTAAGCTCCAGAGAGCACCCCTGCACTACCAGGCTATAACTCATACCACACTTTTCGGCCATGTAAACTGGACCGAAACACCAAAGGCTGAGGTGTGTCCATATTCATTAAGGATATCCACACCTCCAGGCTAGTTGCTCAGCATAATGCATCCGAGGTTATCCAAGTGCAACTTACTCTGGGCAAAACTGCAGTCCAAATTGTTGCTTGCTACAGATCCCCCACCATGCCCCAGGATTCCCACTCCTCGTTTCTTGATGTACTGGAACATATTAGGGTTCAACCAAACACCCTAATAATGGGTGACTTCAACCACCCTACCATTAACTGGGAAAACTACTCGTGTACCAACTCCTTATCTCAACGCTTTCTGGAATTCATAAACTCCAATGCCATGGATCAACTTATCCACACCCCCACCAGGGGCAACAGTATGCTAGACCTAGTCATTACCAACATGAGTGACCGGTGTTCCACACCTGAAGTCAACTCCCCGTTGGTCCGATCCCGACCATAAGCTAATCACTCTTGATATCCACATCCCACCCCCACCCCCCATTAAGGAAACCACTGTAAAAAATTTCACCAAAGCCAACTTCATGCTTCTTAAGACAGAAGTGGTGAACTTCATGACACCCATGCAGATGGACAATACAGTTACAACTGCTAAATCCCACACAAATGCACTCTATAAGCACTTACACGAGTGCATGGATCATGCTATCCCAAACAGAACCAAGACGCTATCCTCCAAAAAAAGGAAGCCAATCTGGTGGTCCCCTGCCATAAACAAACTGTACAACAGAAGGAAGAAACTGTTGCAAAAGAGAGTAAAATACCATGAGTGGAGGAGCTCCCTGTTCAGCCTCAGTAAGAAGCTGAGATCTCTTATAAGATCCTCCAAAGCTAGCTACGAAAACAAAATCGCCACTAATTCCAAGGACAACCACAAAGCATTCTATAGCTATGTCAAGAATCTCAATGGCAACCCCCAGATCTTCTCCGAGTTACAGCACAAAGGCAAGAAAATTACAGAACCAACTGATATTGCCAACATCCTGGGAGATAGGTTCAGTGCTAACTTTACCCCCCTCTCACCCCCTAAAGGGCCCATATCTATACAGGAAGAATGCAGAGTCCCTGTAATCACAACTACACAGGTAAAAGCTGCCCTCTCTAAAGCCAAAAACACAGCATCCATGGGACCGGACAACATCCCAGGCTGCATTTTACATGAACTTCAGAATGAACTAGCTCCCCACTTAAGCACCATGTTCAGTAATAGCCTCGCATCAGGCTTTGTCCCACTGAATGACACACAGCAACAGTTATCCCACTCCACAAAGGGGGAGCCACCACTGATCCCGGGAACTATCGACCTGTTAGCCTGACGAGCCTGGTCTGCAAGGCCATGCAACGTATCATCATGGAACTCATAAACAAAGACATTGGTAATCTCTAAACTCTGGATCCCACCCAGTTCAGGTTTGTGAAAGGCAGATCATGCCTTCTAAACCTGATCAACTTCTTTAAGGCAGTCACCAAAGCCGTAGATGAGGGTAAGGTGGTTCACACAGCCTAGCTTGACCTCGCCAGGTCTTTCGACACCATCCCCCATTCTGGAATTATAGCTAAACTCACTAAACTAAGTATAAATCCCTACATCACAAGATGGGTTGCCAACTGACTCACTGACAGAACCCACACTGTAAAAGTTGCAGACTCCAAATCTGACCTCAAAGCAGTGACAAGTGGAGTACCACAGGTTTCTGTCCTGGACCTCTCCTGTTTGGTATCTACTTCTCTGAAGTACAGGCTAACACAGAAGGCCTCTGGCTAACGAAGTTCACAGATGACTGCAGACTAGGAGCCATAGTCAAGTCCCCAAATGATATGGACATCCTACAGAAGGGCCTCTCTGAGACAGATGCCTGGAGTCAGAGCCATGGCCTCAAGCTCAATACCAAAAAGTGCAGTGTCATCCCCTTTGGTAAAATCTCATTACCCATGAACTACCACATAGGCAGCAATCTACTTAACACTGAATGCGTGATAAGAGATCTTGGGACCCAGGTGGACAGCAGTCTCTCCTTTGATATTCACATTGCCACAGTAGTCAGGAAGTCCTTCTACGTGGCACACTTCATCATAAAAGGGTTCTCATCCAGGAAAAAAGAGGTCATTGTTCCCCTCTGCTCGACACTCATTAGACCCATTATAGAGTGTAATGCCCCTTTTGGAATATACCTCACAAGACATCTGCAGCAGCTGGAAAGGCCACAGAAGTATCTCACAAAGCGGATTACTGGCCTCAAACAAATGCCCTACACTGACCACCTCAAAAATCTCCAGCTTTACTCCGTAGCATATCGCCTACTCCAAGGTGATCTCTGCCTAACATATAAAGCTATGGCAAACCCAGAGCTGTTGGACATGCTACACCTAAAGAAATCCCAATCTCTCCGAGCTACATGCTCTAGGGACCTAAACCTTGTCACCACAATAAACAGGACATGCTGGAGGGATAGATTCCTGCCCCAGAGACTACCCATACTCTGGAACAGGCTACCCATCTATGTCAAGCAAAGTTCTTCATTAGCACTCTTCACGAAAAATCTTGATTAGTGGATGGGAAATAGGAAATACACCCTGGAGATCACTTCTGTCTCTGCTCGACAGTGGCACAGGAAAATAACTTTCTTGGGTGGCGTAAGCCAGGGAACCTTGTTGGCTAGGCTTACGTAGGCTCTTGGGCCGATAGACTAGTACCTACCTATGAACCTAAGTTTTTATCGTGGAAGACACTCTTTTTGGTAGCCATTAGTTTTTATCTTGGAAGACACTCTTTTTGGTAGCCATTACTTCAGCCAGAAGCATTTCAGAAATCCAGGCCTTATCATCTGAAGCTCCTTACCTAGTTTTCCATAAACATAGGGTATATTTATGAACAAATCCCTCCTTCCTGCCCAGGGTAGTGTCAGAGGCTAATATTAACCAGACTATTAATTTATCTTCTTCCCAGATCATTCTAACAGGAGAATACGCCCTTCATTTACTAGATGTCTATAGACAATTGTATTTCTATCTTCACAGAACGAAAAATATGACAAGTCAGTTGTTTGTTTTGTTTTGTTTTTCCAATGCAAATTTGGGCAAGGCAGTCAGCAAGATTACCCTCTCTAAGTGGCTGAAAGACTGCATTTCATTCATTTGTGATAAGAATAAATTATTAACCTTGCTTAAACCTGTCAAAGCACATTCTACAAGGTCTATAGCCACTTCAGCGGTATTCCACTCTAGGCCTTCAATGAATGGCATATGTGCAGCAGCTACTTGGGCTTCACCACATACCTTTATTACTCATTACAAACTGGACTTGGTCTCTAGTGGAAGATCATCCTTTGGCTTGATGGTGCCCAGGAATATCTGTCCATGAGTCCACCCAGGTTTTTAGGTAGCTGGGGACTCTGTCCCATCTGTCAAGGATAAAATGAAGAATGACAGCATCAGATAAGGAAGTTATGTACTCACCATAATGTTCAATCTGTGTTGTCTATCTTCATTTATCCTTGACTCACCCCCTCCATCCCCTGACCACAAAGATTTTTTGGTGGGGCAGATCACATGCTCTTAAACTGTTATATTATTGAAACACAAAAGATAAGGCTTCTATCTGGCTACTTCCGATATATATATATATATATATATATATATATATAAATGGATACATAATTTATTTGTTCCTATGTCTTCTGCAAACTCAATCTGAGGTAATTGAGAGAAACAAATTCTGGGTAGAGGTGAAGCTCAGGGGTTTTTGGCTGGCGCAAGCTGTAGTCATGACAGAGTTGGTTCCGATATTGGAACTGAACCCCATCTGTCGAGGATAAATGAAGATAGCACAAACTGTGAGTACATAACTTCTTTAATTTGGAAATCAGACCACCTGTTTGTTTCGTATCAACCAAGGGCCCTGGGCCAGCTTGTTTCCAAGCAGAATATTTCCACTTGGCTTTTCAAAACTATTCCCTTCTGTTATGTGGCTCATGGAGAGAAATTACCCTCACCTGTTAGAGCACATTCCACTAGAGTAGTGTCTTCCTCTGGTGTATTCTTTAAAGGCGTGGACACTTACTGTATCCTGGAAGCAGCTGCCTGGTCTTCTGTTAATACCCTCACAAAACATTATAAGTTAGATAGCATTTCCAGGTGCAGAGTTGGTTTTGCCCAGGCTATTCTGCATGGGTTTGTGAGAATGTCTCTGCTCCTCCACCCAATTCTTCCTCCGCATGAAGTTTGGTTTGCTCCCTCATGTTATCAATACTGCAACATATGAGTAGAAGGACATAGAATAGTTGTGTAAAATCTTGCCATAACCAGAGATGTTCTTCCCTTCTATATCCTGCAGTATTGCTTTCCCTCCCTGCCTTCCCTCCCTCTTGCTTGCCTGTCTTCTCGTGGCATGTATTCCTCACCTAGGATCAGGCTGTTGCTTTTTGCAGCATTCACTTCTGAGGACTGGTATGTGTCGACATCCACTCTATACCCAATGTCACTTTATGACCTACGTACATTTTGATACTGTGTGATGTTGCACGTACCTCACAGTACCAAAATAATTTTGTATACTGGCAAGATGTATGAGTCATCCAGAGGCAGACACCCCCATGTTATAAATACTGCAGCATACAGAAGAGAAGGACATCTATGGTTATAGTAAGATTTTACACAACCATTCTTTTTTAATGTTTTTGAGGAAGCTTTCATTATGTCTCTCAGAAGAGCAGTGTATGTGTGCGCTGTTAGACACGTGGCATGTCTTTACTGTTGCTACTGTGGTTTATCATTATCTTACAGGATTTGGATTTCTCAGCATTTATGCTTTTACTACATGTATGACTCTGCTGTGTATGTTTTAACATTGGATTGTGACAGGTTAAGTTATTTCAATATACTATGGAGATTTTAATTTCTCTGTGTAGAAAAATAATTATATTAATTATATTACTATTAATTGTTATTTTATGGCAGTTTAACATAAAGTGTGTGGAGCTCATTTTAACACTGGTTTGGCATGTAGGTTGCTTTGGTATTTGGATTTTGTGTACTGGAAATCTTTAACTTCTGTCAGTTGTGAAATAATTATTTCTGAACACATCAAACTGTTTTATGTGTGTGTGATAATATCACAGCTTGACAGAGTTTAGTTGTTTGGGGCAATACTTGTTACTTGAAACTTTAAGTGCTTGTTATGATGCATTAGCCAGTACTCTCAGTTTATAATTTTGTCTTGTGTTCTATCCCTGACTTGTTGGATCCCCCACCTGTCATACCCATTTGGATCTAAAAAGAAAAGTGAGGCCACTGCTTGGCCCCTAGACCATTTACCTTTTCCTCCACCTCCCTCTAGTGTAGCTAACCTCCTATGGAATGAGGGTTAGACACATCCTCTGGGGTTGTTCCAGTACATAGCATAGGCATGGGAGAACCAAATCTTTTAGGTGAAGGAGTAGTCCTGGGTAAGAGACCCCTTACCAGACATAATACTTTGCTCTCGGATATTTTATCTAGTGGTGAAGTTTTCAAGAAAAATAAACAGAATCTTTATCTTACAGCTGATACTCAGATTGTAGCTGTTTATAAGGCTCATGTGGCTTCCTTGGCTAAGAGTGTTCTGCAGACAGCTAATTGTGGTAGTTGTTTTCCGATACATGACTCTAACACTAGTTTGACTAGAGACCTTTCTTTTGTTTCAGGGAATGATGGTGAATCTGATGAGGACAACATTGATTTCATAGCTGACACTGAGTCCAGTCACTGATTCTTTGGCAGGTGAATCTGAGCTTAAGTCCAAATAAGTGATCTAATGTTGTCTTTTTCATCCCTTCCTCCACCGATGGTCTTGGATCCAACCTTGGATCTGACTTTGACTACTTCTAAAGACTTGGACTCATTGATCAAGCTCCTCCCTTTACCTATAATCCTCCTCACTTATAACCCCAGATCTCATTTGCCACTTCAGCAAATGGACATTGTCTGTGCAGTTTGGGTGTATTTACAGCATTGGATAAGTAACACTTACATTACTTACTTATATAGCTTTATATTTCCATCCTGTTCTGATTCTTCCTCCTCTCTCCAACATTTAAAAAACATTGCTTTTTTTTCTGTATCCTTGTTTGATCTAGGCTGTCTATACTTAAACTTTCTCTCCAACTGCTGTCTGTATTCAGGTGTTCTAATTTTTACCATTGTTGGTAATGTTTCTTTTTGCCATCGTCGGTAATCTTCTCTTTTCTCATCTGTCTGTTTTTTCCTTATTTTTAAATAGCAATTATATCAGATCAGCTGACTTGGTTTAAAAAAATGCACCTGCTGTGGGCACAAAATACCTAACTCTGATGCCCGCCATGGGTATTTTTATTGTTTGGGTTCTTCACATTTATTTACTGTCCTGGTTGAACTCCACAGTAAGTTGGTTTTGAAGGGTCTTTTGCCTTCAACCTTTTCTACTTTTGCTCTTGTGTCTGCTGAAGCCCCCCCAGCCCCGAAACCTCCTGAGAAGGCAATAAGGGATTCATTGAACAAGAGTAAAGAGGGAAGGAAACTCTTCTCAAGCTGTTCCAGGTTCAACTCCTGAACAAATTTCCAAACCATTAGATCTGTCAGGTCCATCAGATTCAACAACATCCACTGCCAAGTCTACTGCTCACCTCTCTTCCTCATTTACCCCAGAGCTGATCGCTTCTCAGATCCACTAACCCTTCCTTCAAGAGACTCTGAGAAGTTGTTCCAGGTCACCTTCCACCTCGTCTTCTGTCAGGTCATCTAGTAGTGTAATTTAAGCTGATGTGGACAGAATGACAAGAAAGTTTCTCTGGGTCCAGATTCAGTTGGGAATTATACTGACTGTATCTCCCATTGAACCTGTGAACCTGCCATCAGTCCTTACCAAGTTACTGACTCCTATTCTGATCCGACCTTCGATGTCGGAGCCATCAGACCTGAGAATCCTAAGTTTGTCTACATCAGATCAAAAGGATTGACCTTCCTCCACTCCAACAATGTCTCTGATCCACTCTGTTCTGACCTTGTTGGAGTCAGGGGGATCTTGGAGCCAATGGATTGGAGCAAGATCCAGGGAGTTAGTCAACTTCTATGCCCTCAGGGCTGTCTGTTCCTCTTGGAGCCTTGGCACTGTACAGCTCTGCTCCGGCTTCTGCCTTGAGCCTGAGTTATGATAATGATCTTAGCCATCCTGGGTAACTGTCTTTAGCTCCAGCCAGTGTAACTGTTGCTTCTCATGTCTTCGACCTTCACGGTAGTACAGAGAGCTTTCTCCACCTCTGTGGATAAGACAAGCTTGGCCCCATCCCCGGTCCGCCTCTTTCACAATTGCTGTGGTCTCAGAGCCTGTACATCCTTGTCACATTGGGACAGCCAGCTTATATACATTTTGAGACAGTTCTCATTCAGGACTAAGCTCACACTTTTGAGTCTTGTCTGGAAACCCCGCCAAAGAGCCCCCTCAAAAATGTACATGGAAGAGGAGTCACTCAGATTCCCCACAGGAATCCATCACAGAAGACACTGACTTCAATGAGGGGAATGATCTCTGGATAACCCCTTGAAGACATCTACTTTAGTGAAATACTCAAGCTCTTGAGACAGAAAGGTGGATGGTCTTCTGACCCCACTTCCCAGGAGGAATCAATGTTTGTTGAGGCTTTTGGAGCCAGCTCAGCTATGTCCTGGTTAGTTTCTTGGGTGGACAAGAAGGCAGACCTCATCTCTCACAGACCCAATCCCCAAAAGTCCGGATAAATACTTACTTGCACCAAATGATAGGGCCCACTGGAACATGAGTCCGCCAGTAGATGCTGTGTTGATAGCAGCAGCCACCAAGAAAGGACATGCAGAGCAAAATTCTGCTGTCCATCCCCCCAACAGGGAGTTGAGGGCATTGGACAGGTTTAGAGACCTTTGGCCTTATGTCACTGAATTATGTGGCAGATGTCACAAGATTTCTCAGGGACTTGATGAAACAGTTTTTCAGTGCTCTCTGAGTCCATGTATGCTGAGGGCAAGAAGACAGTTTCTTCTTAACTGGCCACCCTACAATCCCTGTCCAGTGCCTCTATGAGGCTCACTTCACATACTTCAGAAGGTGCTTTGAGAGCTGTGAGTTCTGGAATAACCATGAGACAATACTCCTGGATGTGTCTCTGTGACTGTGCGGAGTATCTGAAGTCATCATTCATCAATGCTTCCTTTGATGGATCTACTTTGTTTAGTTCCAAGGTTAAAGAAACCCTATCTAGTAGAGAGTCATTCTTTTACACTTTGAAGAAACTTTTCTTGGAATCAGAGAGGTGGCAGGAAAATTTTGTTCTGGAAGTCGCAATGGGGCAGATGCCCCTGTCATACCTCTCAACCTGGTAGAGGAGGAAATCTGGACAAACCCACAAATAATGGAAGGTCAAAGGCCCCAAAATATAGACACCTTTTAAATATTGCTCTTAGAAAGTTTATAGAATAATAGATTTTGCATTAGCATGAATTTTCTGAAAGGTATGGAGTCTGAACTCCGGTATCTGCCATTATTTTCTGACTTCCATCCTGAAGGATTTGCCAATAATTTGCCAGAAAACCACAATTTTAGAAGAAAAAGACCAAAATATGAGGCAACAATCTGGACAATTAAGAGGAATGCCCCCCGTGGTACAGGGGGATCTCAAATAATAGATGACACCCTTGTGGCAGAGGAGGTTTGCAAAATCCAGATTTCAGATGTCCCTTTTCTGAGAAACCCTATCAGCACTTCTAAAGGGCTGTTCTACTGCAGAGCTCAGGAGGCAGTCGGTGGTCACTTGAAAAACTTGGACAGCCATCATTAAAGACTCTTGGGTTCAAGAAATTATCTCCAGAGATTATCAAATAACCTTTTCCCTATAAACCCCCAGTCATTCTAGAAAACTTCCAAACATTCCACCCAGTCAGAGGAAAAGCAGCAGCCATAGAAATACAAAAACTACTGGAAAAATGTCATCCAGATGTTCCCTGAGACCAACAAGGATTTGGAACTTACTTGAGATTCTTTTTGGTGCCAAAAAAAAAACAGAGACCTGGTACTCATCCTGGATCTCAGCATCTTCAACCAGAATGTCAAACGTTCCAAGTCCTGAATGTTTATGGTTCAGCCCAGTTTGCCACTTCTGGACAAGGATGAATGGAAGTGCTCTGTACAACTCCAGGATGCATACTATCACATCTAAACAGTTAGGCATTCCAGGAGATTTCTTTGCTTTCAGCTGGGAACCAGTCATTATCAATTCAAAGCTCTGCCCTTTGGTCTCATCACAGCCCCCAGGGTGTTCACCAAGTGCATAGGAGTGGATGCAGCTTTCTTTGAAACAGATAGTTTTGTAAGAAGTGACACAGGCTCAAATGGATATGACAAGAAACAACTGTATACAAGTTCAACCTGCCAAATGGTGTATGCATGTAACACAAAAGCTGGAACTAGACATTTAACAAACAAAGGTGTTATACATTTCTTTAATGCCTTTAGATGTCAATGGTCTTAGAGATAAATACCAAAAAGAAAGAATAGTGAAGTATATTAAAAATGTAGAGTGCAAACAGCTGTTACAGGAGACACACTTGTAAAAAAATCATCATGTGAATTTGATAAAGATTTTCAGGATGGTTATTCAGCAGAATATCTGGGACAAAGGCAAAGAGGAGTACTTGTGCTAACTTCAAGAGTAGCTCCAATAGTGATAGAAGAGGACAAAAAATATGATAATGGCAGATTTGTAGTGCTAAGGGGCTGCTGGCAGGGTGGGAGGATTACATTGGCATGTATTTATATTCCACCTAAAACTGCTATAATAGAGCTTAAGAAAATTATGGGAGAAACCATCAGTTTTCAGCAAGAAATATTACTTATAGGTGGGGACTGGAATTTGATTTGCAGCAGTGAAGATGTGTGTGTGTGTGTGGGGGGCAGAAGGGAAAGTATAACAAAAGAGGGTAGATTTTTGAAGAAATTTATGAAAGTATTTAAGGAAGATGTGAATTCGATAATAGGAGTCTGGAGTGAATTTACAGGTTATTTCCCAAGATATAAAATTCTGGGCTAGGCTAGATGGAATTTACATTTCACAGAAACTTGCATTTAATTGAAGGTCTTCATATGTACCCAATAACTGTTTCAGACCACGCACCAATAATAACTAAAATAAAAACACATGGTAGTGAAATAAAAATGAGACACTGGTGCTTTCCAACCTATCTGTTGAAAAGAGAGGAATTTAAGGAATGGGTAGTGGAGATTATTCAGGAGCTGTTCAAGAGGATAGAAATTAGTTCTGAAAATATATCCAGGGAGTGGGATAAAATTAAGGTGGAGTTTAAATATAGGGTGGAGATAAAAGAAAGGGAGCTATGGTTAAGAAGTAACAAGAATTATTTAGCGGGACTGAAAAATATTAAACTATTGCAGAATGGGGGGATCTCACAGAACAAGAGAAGGATTAACTGGAGAATGCTAAGCAGAAAATAAGGGGTTACCTCGATAATATACATGAGTTTAGAAAGATTGCTGTTGCTGTTTTTTTGATGATAACACTAGAGCACAAAAACTTTTAGCACAATGACTCAGGCAACAGAAAGTAAAAAGGGCCGTCACCAAGCTTAGGGATCCTATAACAAGGAAGGGAACAGGAGATCCTGTAGCGGTATTAGAAAAAATGTGTAAATTCTCTGAAAGTCTGTATAAAGCAGAGAAATATGGAAATAAAGAAAATATACAAATGGAAATGTTTATGGAAGAATTAGATATGCCAAAGTTAGAGGTAGATGAGACTCAATTACTAACAGTTAAGATAGGAGGAGATGAGATAAAAATTGTGACGTATAACCAATTTACAGGAAAATCCTCAGGAATAGATGGTATTCCTGTGGAAGTTTGGAAGCTAGGAGGGGAAAAACTGATAAGGATTTGGAAGGTTTTAATAGTATTTTAAGAGGAGAAGTACCAACATCCTGGAAGAAAGCAGTGGTAGCTGTAATACCTAAAGAGGGTAAAGATCCATTTCAATACTAAACCATGTTTATAAAGTCTTCATGTCTATAATAGCTAAAAGAATGGCAAAAAATAATGCCACAACTGACAGATATGGATTAGTGTGGTTTTGTGGAGGGGAGGCAAACATTTGACAACATTAACTGAACATTGATAATCCAGAGGGAAGCATAATATAAGAAAATACCATTGGTGGGTCTTGATGCAGAGAAAGCATTTGACAGAGTAAGCTGGGACTTTATGAACAGGACAATGGAAGCATTTGCATTTCCTGATAAAAAATGAGGTTCATTAGGAGAATATATGAGGACTGGGAGACGTAAATTAAAGTGAGTGGGGTCCCTGCTTATAATTTCGTCTTGAGCAGAGGAACTAGGCAGGGGTGTCCTCTTTCCGCTTTTATTTGCATTATATTTAGAACCATTGGTAAAGAAAATAAGGGACTCACATTCAAGGATATAATTGGTATGGTAGTCAAGAAAAGCTGTCTCTGTTTGCAGATGATATTATTCTATACCTGACAAAACCAGAAAGAGACATTAAAGTGTTGTTGAACATTTTGAGACAGTTTCATATCTTTTTGGGATGCCAAATTAATGAAGCTAAAACAAAGGCAATAGTGGTAAATTATGTACCCACATGTGAATTGGTTCAGCAATATCCATATTTATGGGGACATGATAAAATGAAGTATTGGGAGTATGGATTAAAATGATTCTGGTGTGGTAACTAAGGATATTTGGGAAAAGACTAAAATGATAAAGCAAACATTGAGAAAATGGAAGCTTTGTTATATGGATATGGATAGTAAGATACAAGCAGTTAAAATGTTTTTAGTCCCATTAGTCTAATATACAGGTCAGACACGTTTTTATCAACCAGAGGAGAACTTGTGAATAACAGTTAATAAAGAGCTGAAGGACTTTATCTGGGAGTGGATGATGGCAAGAGTCAAGTGGGATTAGCTGATTCTTCCAGTAGAACAGGGCAGGTTGGGATTATCTGATTTGAAGGGGTATTTCAGAGCTACACAGTTAAGGCTCCTATACATAGCACAAGGAGAAAACTATAATTCAAAGTGGAAAGGAATGATGATGAAACAGGAGAGAGAAGCTCAAGAAGCAAGGAGAGACTGGGATTTTGGATGCATGTTTTTAGGAGACTAACAATAATCATACAGAATATTATATCTATAAAGTACCAGAAAATATCCTAAGAACTAAGCAACACAGGAATGGAGAAAGGGGATTCTGCCGGTACGGATGACTGGAATTAGGGATATAGACAATAGGCACGAGGGGGCTGGAATTTATTGGAGAAAACTGGCAAAGGAACCAAGATATTGGAAGCAAATAACTATAACTAGAGAGGGAAAGATGATAGAATGGGAAGATGCCAAGAATGTATTGGGACAGCAGGTTAGAGATTGTCTTCCCTATCAAGGATTGATATCTGATAGCAGAGTGTAGGCAAAGAGAAAAAAATAGTGGTGTCTTAAATGAAAGACCAGCACTGGTCGAGTTTTTAGTAGAATCTAGAACAGAAGCTGCCATTAAAAAAGGAATAATTAGTAGAGCATATAAAATATTGCACGATAACTGTAAGAATCAATCAGAGGAGGTTAGAATGGATTGGGAAGAGAGACTGGATAAGCAATTCACAAAGAAACAATGGGAATATATGGGTCTACCTGAGATGGTCGACAGGCCATATGATCAGCACTCATTTGGTCGACAGTTCATTTGGTCGACAAGCAGATTTGCCCCCCTCCCCAATGATGTGCGACCCTGGAGTTGATTTATATAGTTAGGGGGTGTGGGGAGCACAGCCTCCCACATTGGGGGGTGTGGGGGCGAAGCCCCCCCACATACAATGCTTGTCGACCAAATGAACTGTCGATCATATGGCCTGTCGACCATCTCAGGTAGACCCGAATATATACGTATGTCTCCCAAATATGCAACACAATCTAGAAGATTTAGGATTTTTGTTTGGAAATGTTTGCATAGACATTTTTATACCCCAAGTAGACTCCAGAGAATTTTTCCTCAGGCAGACAGACAGACAGTTGCCTTGATGAAAGCAACTGTGGTTTGGTTAATTTTAAGTAATCAGTACTATCTGGCTTTGCAGAACTAGTGTTCATTTGTGTGAAGCAAGATGGACTACTTAATTAGACACCTGGTATGCCTAAGTAGAGTAGATATACTTGCTGGGTCTGTCAGTGGAGGAAATTGACTTGATCTGATGTTGCAATTTTCATTCATTCCTTAACTGTTGGGTTCAGATGTAATCCGACTTGGCCCATTCTTCCAGACTGTAGAACACTTGAACTCTCAAGCTCCTCCCTTTATTTATAATGTCCTAGTCATCTAACATACCTCAGATGTAGTTTGCCATCAAAGTGTTCAAATGTAGATCACAACCGCTTGAGTTGTTGGGATTTCTAATACCATCAATCTCTCTTAACGTCTGTGAATTTAATCTCCCTTATTATTCAGTTATTGTTCTCATGTTATTCTGTTGTTATACTTATTGTCCTTGCCTTCCTTTAACCCTAAGCCTCAGGATTTAAGAAATGTGTGGCATGTTGCTACAAAATTCCAAACTCTGATGCACATACTGAATGTGTTTATTGTTTAGGACTTAGACATCTAAGTACTTATTTTGATATTTGTAAGGGATTCAACTCCTGTGTTCTGATTTACAGGAAAAACAAGTTAATCCTCGGGGAGTTACTTCCTTCAAAATCTTCCCCAGTGGCTACTGGGGCTCAAACCCTGAAAAGACAGGAGAAAAAAAGGTGATTCACTTTCCAGGGAATTTCATAAGAGATCACAAGAATGCCCTTCAGCTTCGACTTTGGCTACATCCTCAGAGCCACCTTTTAAGCAAGCAAAAAAGTCTGATCCTAAAGTATCCAATCTGAAGTCAAGATCAGAGAAATCACTTCTGATCCATTCTCCTCGTTTATTATAAAATCTGATTACATCTAGGCTTCTGGAGTAGACTCCCTGTCACCACTCAAGACCTTTGTCTACAGCTTCCTCCCTTCGGTCTTCCAGGAGCCTTTCTGAGGCAGATGTGGATTGGATGATGAGGCATTTCGTCAGGAAGCAAATTCAAATGGGAGTCCTTTTGGCTCCAACCTCATCTGGTCTGGAGACCATCCTTACAGCCACCCCTCTGATCATAGCTCCTTCTCCGATGCATGCTTAGGTTTCAGAGTCATTGGATCCAAAAGCTTTGGAGTCATCTTCCTTGGATCCAAAGATATTGACATCCTGACTCTGTTGGCATCTCTGATTTGTCCAGCCCTGAGTACTTTGAAGCTGGATGACATTTGGAGCCAAACTCTTGGCAATGGCTGCAGGGTGTTGAGTTTGACTCCGAAGTTGTTGTAGTCATCTCTTTCCCTTGGAGCATCAGCATTAGGTAGCTCTTCCCTGACTCCCTCTTTGGGTAGTTTGTCTGTGAGACAGCTGGAGCTGACAATCCACAAGCCGGCCTTGTTAGATCCATCAGTTTCTGCTTCTCCCAGGCACTCCACTTTTGAGGTAGAGGAGAGAGCTTTCTCTATAACTAAAGTTCAGACAAGTCTGTCCTCCTCAGTTCTGACTTTCCAATCCCATTCAGTTTAGCATTCTGAGCCTTAGTCATCCATTCAACTGGGACAGCCAGTCTTCAGGCAACCCAGCAGGGTATTGTTATCCCTTCCAGTTCCTTCCCAGAGCACCCCACTGAGGAGGTCCCCAGAAGAGAAAGTGCAAAGGAGGTACATAGACTCTTTACAAGAGTCCGTCACTGAGAACAGTGATTTTGAAGGGTTGAAGCTTCCCCCAGATCACCACCAGATGATGTCTCATTTGGAGACATCTTAGAACACCTAAAACAAAGGGGTAGTTGGTCCCTAGTAGCCTTTCTTAAGAAGAATCAATGTTTCTGGAAATCTTTGGGTCCAGACCAACTACCTTCTGGGTGACTCCGGCCACCGATGAACTCATAGATTTAGTCTCTCGATGGGCATGAAAGGAATCAGACACATCTGAGCCAATTCTTAAGAGACCAGACAGGATACTGGCACCACCTAAAGATAGACCACACTGGAGTAAAGGAGTACCCATTGATGCCGTGGTCATAGCAATGGCCACTAGAAAGGAACTGGCAGTGCAAAGTTCCTCTCTCCACCCCCTAACATGGAGTCTAGAGCCCTGGACAGATTTGAGAAGTATGTCTATGCTTCAGTGACCTTCACTCTTAGGTTGCTGAATTATTTGGCACATTTTGCAAGACTTTAGAGAGATTTGATCAAAGAGCTTTCCACATCTTTCTGTGGACCATACCTTCCAATGTAGAGTGCTATTTCCTTGCATTTGGCTTCCCTACAGTCTATTTCAAATTCATCCTTGAGACTCCTCTCCCTCACTGTTGAAAGTACATCATGAGTGGCGGGTACAGACAATTCAATTAGGAGACATGCCTGGATGTGCTTATGTGATTTTGCGGAACCCTTCAAATCTTCTTTCATCAATGCACCTTTTGATGGAACGTAACTGTTTGGCCCCAAAGTGGAAGACATACTCTCTAGGTACGAGCAGGAAGGGGAAAACCCTGTTTGCTGTGGGCATACATTTTCTGACTCCTCAATAGACCTTTTTCTTGGAACCAATGAGGCAGAAGAAAAATGTGGTTCAAAATATCCCAGGGCTCCTTTCAAGATCCACATGGAGACATTTCCCCAGAAGCAGAGGGGGGAATTCAAATCCAGCATGCTGTCCCCAACACCAGAGGTGGTCTGCGTAATCAGGCATCTAGGGATACCTTCTCTGACAGATCCCATCAGTGTTCCTGAAAGGAGCCTGACTGTCTATCTCTGGAGGAAGTCGTCGGTCATCTGTCCCTGTGCCAGAGAGCCTGGTTATAAATTACAGAATATTCTTGGGTTGTAGCATACAATTTTCCCATCCACCCCAATTAGTTTCAAAAATATCCCCAATGTTCCACCCAGTCAGAGGGAAATAAACAAGCTGCCAGAAAGAGTCATCCAAAAGGTCCCCCCCATACCAGAGATTCGTTTTAGTACCAAAAAAAGACAGGGAATTGGAGACAAATCTTGGATCTCAGCAAACTAAATCAGTCGGTTCAGCATACAAAGTTTCAGATGGTCACAGTTCGGTACATTCTGCTGTTTCTGCACAAGGATGACTGGATGTGCTCGATAGATCCCCGAGATGTGTATTATCACATCAAAATGAACAGACAGTCAAGAAGATACCTACACTTCTGACCAATCATTACCAATTCAGAGCACTGCTTTTTGGTCTTACTACAGCCCCCAGGGTGTTTATCAAGTGTATGGCAGTAGTTGCTGCTCACTTGAGACAGCAGGGATTCTGCATGTTTCTGTGCCTGGACACCTGGTTCTTTACCACTCCAACCAGGCATTAACTAATTCAAGGACGTGACTACTTACTCCAGCTGGGCTGTCATCTGGGGCATACCTCTTAACTATCCAGATTTTCGAGAATGCCCAGATTTTTGCCTCACATTTTTGGTCTATTCTTCATAAAATTTGTGATTTTCTGGATTTTTGTGACAAATCAGTGAGGATTGAATTCATTCACCAAATAATGACAGGTATTTGAGTTTCAGACATCATTGCCTTCAGAAAATGCATGATAGCACAATATCTTATAATACCTTTTATTCTACCAACTTTCTAAGTTTATAAAAGCAATATTTAAAATTTGACCCTATTTTGGGGGATTGGTCCCCACATTGCTTTTGGCTTTGTCTAGATTTGTTGTGCTAAGAGGTTGAGAGCTATGATCTGGGGATATCAATCAGTTACAACAAATCTCAACTCAAGTCTAACTCAAAATCTGGAATTCATTGGTGCTCTTTTCAAGTTACTCAAAAGCTTCTCTCTCTCTCTCTGTCACAGACTCAAACAATTCAGTTCCAGGTCAAAAAGATTATTCAGAATTGTACTCTTTCAGCCTGTCCGATATTCCAAGCATTGGGATCTTTGTCAGCAGCAAACACCCTTGTACTGCTGGATAGATTCCATTTGAGAATCCTCGAATGGACACTTGCAAGTCAGTGGTCTACTCCAACATCCATTATCCAGGCCAGGTCAAGATAACACAAGCCTGCAAAAATGACCTTTTCTGGTGGTTTCACTCCAATCAAATGCCCAAAGAAATTCCAATCCCTTCACACTACACGCTCCAGAGACTTCCCATACATGTCAAGCGGAGCACCTCACTGGCCCTCTTCAAGAGAAATCTTGATGAGTGGATGGGAAATAGAAAATTCATCCCGGGGATCACTCCAGTGGCTCTACTTGACAGAGGCACTGGCAACTAAGGTCGGGTGGCACAATGCCAGGATAATTCTATGGACTAGGCTTGTAAAGGCCCCAGGGCCATTAGCGTAGTACACACCTATGAACAAAGGCCATCCCTTTGTTCTTCCTCAGCCCAAGGCCACAGTGACCATGGACACCTGTCAGTTTGGGTGGGTTAGGTATTACTTGGGAAAGACAATCCAAGGTACATGATCACCCAAAGAGGCCAATATGCATATCAGTGTCCTGGAAATGAGAGCTGTCCTCCTAGCATTTCAGGCCTTTCAAGACACACTCCCTCCTGGAACTATCCTGATTCAGATGGACAGCATGTCAGTGGTCTGGTACATCAACAGGCAATGGGTAACCAGATCTTATCCTCTTTGCCGAGAAGCTGTGAGAATATGGCAATGGGCAGTCTCCTCCAGTCACCTCCTAATAGCAGTGCACATCACAGGGAAGTCCAACATGATTGCAGGCAAGTTAAGCAGGTCCATAATGATGCCTCATGAGGAGTTTGTCAGTATCAAGATTGCAGAGATGATTTTCCATTGATGGGGCCAACCATGCTGCAATCTCTTTGCTTCTCCCTTCAACAAGTGCAGCAGGTTCTTTGCCCTAGTCCCCCCCCCAGTGGGAGAGTCCCTGAAAGATACAGTACTTCACGCTTGGTCCTCCGGTCTCCTTTACACTTAACCCCCCCATTTCTCTCATTCCCAAATTTCTCCAGAAAGCATATTGGTTGAAAAGCACAGTCATCCTCATTGCTGGTTTCCCTTCGTTTGGCTTCATCTTCTTCATCTGCCATGGGTTCTGGATCCAGTTCCAGATCTTCTGTCTCACCCAACAGGCATAACTCATAAGGATGTTCCAGGCCTCAAGTTGCCTACATAGTTTCTCCAGTTCCGTTGACTGCTAGACAGCCCAGGCTTCCTCCCCCATCCATCATATACTGTTATCTTCCCATAAAACTTGGAAAACATTTGTTTTTTTGTGCACACAAAAAAGAATTGGATCCCTTTTCAGCACCAATCTCAAACGTTCTTGATTTTTTTAGGTACAGTTTTCAATGAGGGTGCTAGCTCATCAACTAACAGAATACAATTAGCAGCCATTTCCAAATTATCATGTAGGAGTAGATAATTCTACTTTAGCTTCCTCCAGGCTTTGTAAAAGGTCACTAAGCTTGTAAAGGAGCATCGGACTGACAAAAGTAATGAATTGGAAACACTACTGTAGTGATATATATATATATATATATATATATATATATATATATATATATATATATATATATATATATATATATATATATATATACTTCATTTTCCTCACAATCAAAGGATGCATATACAGGTGGCTATCTTTTGTGGGAGGTTAAATAAGCATTCTGCTTGCATTCATCTGACAGCAAATATGTTCTGTTTTTTTATGTTTTTTTTTTTCAGTTTATTCCAAGCCTGATGTCAGAATAGTACAACACAGATATCTGTCTTTTGCAGTTTTGTTGAAGAGGCATGCTGTATATATGATGGCAGCAACTTGAAATATAAGATTGTGGCTCCTTGTCCCTTAATTTGCATCCCAAATTCATACCAGATAGGAATACGAAGAAAGTGACCATCCTTTTTAAGGTGGCATAGGGAGACAGGTACTATTTCTCGATATAATTTATGCATCACCATAAGCATTTGTCTTCTATATTTATTCTGCACAGTTATTTGGTTAACTTTGGGCATTAAGCCTTGAAAACAACTAACTATTCTTTGAAATAAAAAATACACTTTAATTTCTTTCCTTGCATATGATTTTTTTTTTCAGGCCATTGGTGAATCAAAGAGTTGGAAAAAAGCTGTAAAATGCACCTCAGGGCATCTGTGATCCCATAGCTTGTAGGTGTTTAGTGGCCCCTAGACCTCATATTCATTTGATTATTACAGTATAGCCTTAGTGAGTTAGGATGTAATGAAAGGCTTCAGAGAAAACCAGAGTTGAAGAGCAAGACTGAATTTCTTCCTTTAATCATGATTTTTGTTCAAGCCATCACTGAATAAAAAAAAACATTGTTTAAAAAGAATTGTAAACTGCACCTCAAAGCATCTAGAACCCCAATGGTTTCTGGGAGTCTTGTGGCCTCCAGACCTCCAGCTGAATGTATTTATTTCCAACACAGTTATTGCAGTGTATTTTTGATCAGTAGAGGTATGTTGAATAGATTCAGGAAAAAACAAAGTTGAAGAACAAGACTGAATTTCTGCCCTTAGGCCATAATTGGATGTAAAACCTGTTAAAAAATGCACGGGGGCACTGTGGAATCTTTTCATCTATAGCACTAGCTGACCTAAGGCTGGCTGCTTACAAAGACCACCTTAAATCAGGTTCTGTCTCTTCTTTGTGTCTTACAGACGTTTGTAGTATGACCTTTTCCTTGTCTGAAAGCCTTGAAGGATCCAGCCCTGTGTGACTTTCTACACATCTGCAAAAGAAAAAAAAATCCCAAAACACCTACTTAATGGAGCTAAATGTCCACCACAGCACTAACAGAACCTGTAGTCATAACATATGTTTTTCTTTAAGAATCACTCTTTTATGGAATAGACTTCCCCTTGATGTAAAGTTGAGTAGCTAGCTGTCTTTCTTCAAGCACAGCGTAGACATTTGAGTGGGAAACCATACTTCCATCCCTAGTCTGGCTCCTCAAATCCTTACTGAAAGGGGGCAAAATTAGGTAGCAGTTAATCATGTTGTATGGCTCTGATGAAATGGAATCTTGAGGCTAGGATTTTAGCGATATATCTGATCAATAGCCTACTATGAACCTATGAAAGTATGAAGGGGTAAGATATTCTAATGTTTCCAATGATTTCAAGAAAAAAAAGGAAGGCATCACAAATGGCTGTAAGTGCAACTGCTTCCATGAACCAGGGTAATCTTTCTACCTTTCTGCAACTTGCTGCTGCTTAGTCTTATGTGTGTCTGTTCTAGATACATACACTGTTAATATGACCTCTCCTCCCAATCCTGCATTGTTTTCTTATTTATATTTTTATTGTACATTTGTAAATGGTATTAGATTAGTATGAAACTTTATTAAACAACTCACGTGGTGATATCTGTTGTTCTTTTGTTGCTTTTTTATGTACATTGAAGACACAAAATCATTACAGCCTGTCATTTTTTTCCAAATAGCTGATGCACTTCTTGATCACCCAATGCAAATTCAATTTTTTTTTAGAACCAGTGCCATCACTTAGTGTTCCACAATACAGTTCAACACTCCCTACACTCTTAACTGCTGCCAAGCCTTTGAAACCCTCTAGCCCTCCTTATTCTCTACATTAAGGTATTGAACCTACTGCAGCAGCTGCACATCTCTGAATGTTAAAGATAAAAATAAACTTCTTAACGCACACATGTACACAAAATTTCCCAGATCCAGCCAAGCTGAGGCCTTTCTCCTGTTATGCCTAGGCTATTCCAGCCAACATATGCAGCTCAAACAAATGTACTTGCCATCCCACACAAAGCTTTTCTTCATACACCATCCATCCACCCATTTCTGCCTCCTTCTTCCTCCACTTGTTAAACACAGTTCAGTCCTCTAAAACTTTTCTTACACAACTTTCAGTTTCTTTCCCCTCCCAACCTCATCGCATCTGCAGTTTCCCATCTCACTTGTTGCATCTAGAAATCCTTCCCTTACTACCCTCCTTTTTTTGATGTGCATATCTCATTATAAAAAATGTGCCTTATTTGCAAGTGTGTAACTCTGCTGTGGTCAAAGCTGGTTCCTCAGACTACTCATCTTTTTTTCCTGGATCCCTCTGATGTTGCCCATACAGCTATGGACCAGGGGATGGCCACATCCTCTGTGTCTGTTGGGGTTTCCTTAGTGGACAAGGGAGAACTACTAATGTCAGTGCTGGATGAAAGGTTCCCTTGCTTAGCCAGAATGTTGTGCCCATCCCTAGGGTAATAAACATGTTTGTCTTAACTTTCCTGTTAAAAAGAAACAGAAAACTAAGTATATATCTTCTCTTGCTGCGGTTTCACTGAACAGGAGTAATTTTTAAGTCTGTCTCAGGGACTTGTACAAGCTATTGACTGTTTTTATCAGGTGGTCCCTGTGAAGAGGAGTCCTCTTTTCCTGAAGAAATTCAAGAAACTGAATCTGGTGAGGAATGTAATAGGACAGATAAAGTATTTTCTCTTTATAATTCTGATTCTGACTCAGAGGAAAGTATTTTATCTGAATATTCCTGTCCCTGTCAAAGATTGCATGAAAGCTTCCAGAATGTGCTAGTGTTTTCAGTGGAAGAACACTGAGGTATGAAATGTAACAACTGGAATTCTCAGAATCACCTCCCATCCTTCAGTGCTGCTAGCATTGGAAGATGTGTCTGTCGCAACATGTGGTTTCCGTAATAGTCAGCATGCTGCACCTAAGAAAGCAGATAGAATGTACAAAGTTCCTCAGTCTTTCAAATTTCTATACGCTCATCCCAGACCTAATCCAGCAAGTGTAGTTTTGTTTAATCCAGTTGCTGCCGAACATTTTATTAATTCTAATCCTTCTCCATCTGACAAGGATGGTAAAACAACTGATTATTCTGCAACCTTGATTTTTAGACTTGTGAGCTGTCAGACTCATATGTTGAAGTTTATTCTGACTGCTTGTGGAAGTATGAGGAATGTTTTATTTGCACTTTCTTCTTGTGATGGAAAATCTACTTTGTGTGGTTTAGTTTCTTCTATTTCTCAGGTCACTACTCTTATTTTTTCAAGTGTGTTTATGACTCCACAGATATTACATCCGGCTGTTGCCACTGGTACTGAGCTGGGAAGGTTTGCCTAGCTGTTTTCTCAGAACCTTGCAGAAGATGTAAAAAATGAGATTTTAAATTCACCCTTGTATAGAAATTTAGTTTTTGGACCATCTGCTGCAGAGGTTATCAAAAATGTGATGAGAGGGGTAAGCTGATACAGGGAATCTCTCAAGATTGTTTAGCCATCCCCTAAATTTTCCAAGGGATTTTCTCTTCCCTCATCCAATTTTGGCAAGAAACAAAACAAACAGTAACAAAATACTGGTAAGCAGACATCTAAACAATGGCAGGGGGTTCTACAAAGAAAGCAGGATCCACCCCCAACTCAACAAAGGGCAGTCATATAAGTCAGAATTACTGTGTAAGGGGCCTTGTCCTCCTCCTCTCCTACCCTGTTAGTTCCTTATCTGTCTCCATCCTTATCTCCATTTCTGTCTTTGGCAACAGATTGCTTCAGGCAAATAGGTTCCAAGACTGATACAGCAGGGTTAAGATGGCAGTGGGAAGAAATCCCTTCTTTCCAGGCAGTTATTCCACATCCACCAGACCCCCCCCTGATGTTCATCATAATGATTTCTGCTGCAGTAGCCTTAGCAATTTAAGTTATATCCTGCCTAAGATATAACAACTGACCAGCTTCCAAGGCCTCGGGGAACATTCCACAAGCCCAAACCATCAGTCAGCTCAAGCTGAGCTGACTGAAAAGGTTTGGGCACAAAGCCCTCCAGTGTTTTCTTGCCTCTGAAGAGTACTGGTGTCTGAAGCTTCCCAGGATTATCAGTCAGCTTCTACTGTTGCTTTGCGGGGCAGATAAGTTCCCTTTGAGGAAATAACCTTCCATTTTGAAAAAAATATATATTTGTATTGTAACACTTTCTGTTCAGGAAAGATATTTTATAGCTAGGAGTTTATGTTCTAATAGACCTTACCAAATCCTTCAAAACAGATACTCCAGGATGCTAAATAAGCTACGTAGACCATGAACAGATCTAAAAGTTCTTACAGCAACTTGTATTCTTCACAAAAATAAAAAAAACTTTTTACATAAAACACTTAATGTAATCACCACATTTTTTGTCCTGTCCAGAAGGAATTCTTCCAAGTACAGCCATCAAAAAGACATTTATGTACGTATATCAATTAAAACTCCCTAATTTCTAAACTAATAGAATAATTAAACAATTATAAACAATTCTAAATGTTCCTAATAAAACAAATTGTATCCAAAAAGAATGCTTCCAGATTATAACTGCTATAAATCTATAAATGCTGAAAACAAGATTCCGAGTCTACACAAGTTCCTAAATAAAGAACTAAATAAGATACTTTGTAAAACATTGTAATAATAATTGGATTCTCTAAATGCAAATAAATCATATGCTAGATTATTAAAAGAATACTTTAGATTATCTTTATTTTACCAAATATGATTACTAGGTCACTTGCTACCATCTAGAGGCCAAAGTCTAAAACTATAAACCATGCTTGTAACTAATGTGAATAATGGAAAAATGAAATAGTGGAGAAATGAAATTGTAGAATTTTGTAGAATTATTGGAACCTACTTATTATTTTTTATAAAAAAAATTTAAGTAAAAAATCCCCATACAACCTATTATAACCTTGCTGCACTTAGATTAAGCACAGGGACTAAAGAAATGTTGTTGTTTAAACCAAGGATTTCATTAACTTGCAACACCCGTTGGCACTAAATTTCCTTATATTCTATTTTTTTCTTCCCAAAGCCCTCTTCTAATATCCTGAGACTCCATTTCAAGCGCGTAGAACAAAAACCTAGCATCATTACAAGTAATAGTGTGTTTGTATAAAGCATTGTTAATTTTTTTTAGTTTTAATGTCATAATGTTCGCATATCCTCCACTTTAGGGCTGTTTTGGTTTTCCCCACATAGAATGCTTTACAACCCACACACAAAGCCAGGTGTATGACCCCTTTAGTATCACAATTATAATACATTTTGGCTTGTAACAATCTATCTCTACTAGGTATATAAATATTATTAGTGTTACTAATAAAAGTACACGGTGTGCATCTACCACATTTATAGGTACTGACTTTTCTACCCTATTTCCAAAATCAATTCCTTTCTTATTTTCCAAAATGTTCTTAATATTGGAGTCTTTTCTAAATATAATTTTACTGGTTCATTGAACACTTTTTCTATGTCCATAAAACTTCTAAATAATTCCCAGCATTTAACAGTGCTCTTAATGGTACTTGCATCTTTGTTATAATTCATACAAAACACTCCTTTTTATTTTATATCTTTACTTGTTGTCGTACATGATCTAACGATTCATCCTATATTACTACCCTAATCTTCCATTAATATTTCCTAACATTTTACCATAGTTATCTTTCCTAGCCTCTCTCACTTCTTTTATAACCTTGTCTATCAATTTTCTGGATATTTTTTTTCAAAAAACTTTCCTTCATTTTGTCACACTCCCTATAAAAGTCCTCATCTTCTGGGATCATTCTAGAAACTCTAATAAATTGGCCTTTTAGGATGCTCCTTTTTTGCTTGTATGGGTTAGCACTTGTGTAAAACAAGTAAGACTTAGAAAACATTCCTTTTCTGTATATAGTAGATTTAAATTTTTGTTATTCCTCTTACAAATATATGGTCACATCTAAGTTAACCTTTGACTTCTCAGTTTTATAAATAAATCTAAGAAACTCTGTCTTGTACTCTGTATATTCCAAAAATGTAAGTTTCTGTTCAGTGCCTATCCAAAAAGAATACAAATATCATCCAAAAACCTGTTGTACAAATTCCAGTATTGTGCATAGGGGGAATTAAATATAAACTTTCTCTCCTATACTTGTTAGGGTTACCACCTGTCCTACTTTGCGAGGGACAGTCCCTCTTTGGGCAGTTGTGTCCTGCAAAAAAATTGTAAAAATGGCAAATGTCCTGATATTTTAGGACAAAATTATTTCCTATACTTTATGTAAGAGTTACATAAAAGTTATTCTGTATCTGTAACCTACATGTTATAGGAAATAGAATAAGCAACTAAAATGCTACAAGAATAAGCTTTTATTTAAGGCAAAAAAGTGAAGTTCTGTCCTTTGTACCTGCCATGTGTATGTTTTGGCCTGCAAAATCCAACTTTTGTACCAAAAATGTCCCACTTTGGGCATTTCAAAAGGTGGCAACCCTAATAGTTGTAGAATAATATTAGCAAAGCTGGGGAGCACAGCTAGCCCCCATACCTACCCCCTTTTGTTTATAAATGTCCCCCTCAAAGAATATAAAATTATTGCTGAGCACTATTTCCATAAGTTCCAAAAGCACTCTAAAATCCTTAAAGTCCAATTTACTCCACTCCACCATTACTTCTTCAAACCATTTCAGACCTAAACTGTGGGGTATGACTGAAAAGAGGTTTACAATAGATATATCTATCTAAAGATAATGTTTGAATTGTAAAGTCTATCTTTAAAATCCTCATCTTGCATCTCTTTAAAATCTTTTGAATAAAACTCCACATTCCTATTTCCATTATCATACCTTGGCCTAGGGTAGCTTCTATGCTCTCTGTATTCATCTGAATCCTTTTCACATTTCCTACTTTTCCTTTTAACTAAATACTTCATTTTTTTCAGCTATCTTGTTTCTAATATCATAATATTTACTCATGTCTTCTGTAGTAAACAATAAGTCATTAGTTATTTACTTATTAACTGTATGTGTTTGTAAATATTTTCTATTTCTACTTGATTATTCTTAGTAATAGCTTCCCTGATTGCAAATCCACATTGGTCAAAAATCAACAATTTTGTTTGAAAAGACGACCCCTCAACAGCATTATTAGGGTGTTTACATACCCTTAAACCTTTTGGAACCATTGTAGCACTTATGCATTCTTTTAAATACCAGTTGTCAATTTGTAATGACTTATGTTTACATTAAGTCATACATGTTATCCATGTGGTCCTCGTAGGAACCATTATAATCTGCCATGTCCTTTTCCATCCTTAAAAATGAAAACATTTTTGGGGGGAATTTAATAAAGCATACAATAACTTATTTTCCATCTAGGCATAGTGGCACACTGCTTACACAAAAGTAAATAGGTGTGCGATCCAGTAAACAGAGATGAGTGGCGCACATGAGTGTGCCAACATGGGAGTATCCATAGCATGCAAAAATTACCTGATAAAACAGGTGAATTTATGTAAATGAGGGAGGTAGAGCAATCCAGGGAGTGGATAGGGAGTCCTGCAGAGACCCCATGTTGGTGTCCTTAGTGTACACGGAACTATTCCTTGTATGGGATGTATAAATTACAACAGGGGCCATAAAAGGGCAGGCAGATGGGCAGAAATAGCATACAGACACAGAAATGTGCAAAACTATCTGACACGTGTCCAAAACCATATGGAAATTCATGTAAAATACTTTTTTTTTTTTTAAATAATCTGCCACAGTGGGCTAACATGCTGTTATGAAAAAAAAAATAGCGTAAAAAGAAAAGTTATTAGAATGTGACAGTAATGTATTCTAGGACCCTGCGTGCAGTATGTACAGTGGTGGAATGGCTCTGTTGCTAAGGAGACAGTGACTGGAACTGTGTTGCTTCCAGGTTGTGTGCATGGATCCCTATACAAATGAACTGGTTTTACTGAATGGCACAAATGGGTATCCATGTCCACAGATCCCATCCGTGTAGGCACAGAACTGTGTCGCTGTCCATGGAAGAGGTAGCTGACATCAAAGGGGGTTAGGTGTCTGAGGACTTGTAAGCTCATTGGAGCTCAGCAGTACCTGTTTGTGTGGCGCGGCGCTCTGCTTAGCAGGGGGAGTGTACAGTATCAGCTAAGCTTTGTTCAGCTTTGGGGAGCGTGTTTCATTGTATTTGAACATGCTTGCGCAGCACACCATCGTGCTGCGCGTGAGCTTTCATGGGGGGCATTTACACTGAGTGCTGAGCACTGTTTACCTTTGCAGCATGTGTTTGCATGGTGCTCCACAGTTCTCAGCAAAAAAAAAAAATTGGCTGAGAAAGGGAATGATATTTTAATCACTGATTACCCCTGTTCCACTTAAACTTGGGCCATTAATGGTCCTTAATGATGTATTTGGCAGGTGGAATGTATCATAGGTAGCCAATTACAAAGGCTACACCTACAGCAGAGCACTATAAACTTTGCATAAACCCTACAATCTGATTTCACCCCCATACTCTGCATCACTGGAGTACAGACTTGGGACTTTTAACTGAAGAAATGGCTAGGGATTGCTGCAGGTTTGCTACTTATGTATGTTCTAGATGCTGAGGTCTGTACTGCTGCTGCTGCTGACCATAGGCCTAGACTGAGAAGAAGAAGAGTGTTCAGGCCCAGGGTAACCTTCCAGGGGCTACACAACCTGGAGATTGTAGAGCGCTACAGAGTGGACAGGGACATACTACAAGAACTCACTGAGCTCTGCCGACCTCAACGCGGACCCAGAGCCAACAGGGGGGAACCCATCCCAGCAGAAACAAAGGTATGTGTAGCTCTTAGGATACCAGCTATGGGTACATTCCAAAGACCAACTGGGGATATGATGGGGGTCTCACAGGCATCAGCATCCAGGGTACTCGACCATTTCCTGGATGCCATATTACTACATGCCAGTGAACACATTTATTTCCCCCTCACTGTTAAGGCAAAGGCCAGCAGTATGCAACACTTTAACCATGTAGCACACTACCTTGAGGTACTGGATGCCACAGATTGCACTCATGTACACATCATGGTACCAACCGGTGAGGAAAGTAGAATCTACATCAACTGCCAGCTCATGTGCAATGCCCAGGGCATTATCATGAATCTTTTTCCCTCAAATAAAACACCTATACAATCTCAGCCTCACTACAGGATATGTGCCCACAGAATGGAGTACAGCAACAGTGGTCCCACTCCACAAAGGTGGAGCCTCTACGGACCCTGGAAACTATCGCCCCATAAGCCTGACTAGCTTAGTCTGCAAGGCTATGGAGAGGATCATCATGGAGCTCATAAACAAAGACATTGGGGACCTACAGACACTAGATCCTACCCAGTTCGGCTTTGTCAAGGGCAGATCCTGCCTTTTGAACCTGGTTGACTTCTTTCAAACAGTCACCAAAGCCATAGATGAAGGGAAGGTAGTCCACACAGCCTATTTGGACCTTGCAAAGGCATTTGACACAATACCCCACTCGGGCATCATAGATGAGCTATCCAGCTTAAATATAAACCCCTATGTCACAAGATGGGTCGCAAACTGGCTCAAAGACAGAACCCACAGAGTGAGAGTTGCTGGAGCCATGTCAGACTCGAAACCGGTCACAAGTGGCATCCCACAGGGTTCTGTCGTGGTACCACTCTTGTTCGGTATATACTTTTCTGAGGTACAGGCAAACGTGGGAGGACTATGGCTCACCAAGTTCTGAGCGACTGCAAACTAGGCCATAATCAACTCTCCAGGTGACAGAAACATCCTTCAAAAATGTATCAACGAGACAGATAAGTGGTGCCAGCACCATGGTTTAAAGCTAAATGCCAAAAAATGTATAGTCATACCCTTTGGCAAAAACAATGTGCCCACAAATTACCACATAGGCGGAAACCCATTAAGTACAGAGAAAGTTATTAGGGACCTGGGGACCCAAGTTGATAGCAATCTCTCCTTTGAAAACCACATTGCCAAAGTGGTTAGAAAGACCTTCTACATAGCCCACCTCATCACGAAGGGTTTCACATCTAGATCAAGAGAGGTAATCGTGCCCCTTTATTCATTCATCAGGCCAATCATAGAATACAATGCCCCTTTTGGGATGCACCTTACCCGACACCTGCAGCAATTAGAAAGACCCCAAAAGTATCTCACCAAGAGGATCAAGGGTCTCAAACAGATGCCATATGCTGCTCGGTTAAAAAAACTCCAGCTCTACTCAGTTGCATACCGCCTACTTCGAGGCGATCTATGCCTGACATACAAAGCTATGTCAAATCCAGAATTAATGGACATGCTCCACCTCAGTAAATCTAAATCCCTTAGAGCCACACGCTCGAGGGACTTGAACCTCAGCACAGAAATAAATAGAACTTGCTGGAGGGACAGGTTCATAACCCAGAGGCTCCCTTCGCTCTGGAATAGAATTCCAGTTCATGTGAGGCAGAGCACCTCACTGAATCTCTTCAAGAAGAATCTCGATAAGTGGATGGGGGATCGTAGGTTTGTCCCAGGGATTACTCCCGTGTCACTATTAGACAGAGGCACAGTAAACTAAACCTTAAAAAGGGCACAGTATACTCAAATCAAGGGGTGGCGTAAGCCATACAGGATCGGGCTAGGCTTATGGTTGCCACAGGGCAGATAGCCTAGTATGAACCTATGAACCTATGACAGCCCAGGCAGTTATCACGACTCCCATGTCTGGCATGGATCACAGCTGTACCAGATGTTTGCTAGTGGTGACATCCCACAGGGGCATTTACTGGAGGATGCTGGCTACGCACTAAAACCAAGGATGATGACACCCATCAGAAATGCGCACACACCCACAGAAGAATGCCATAATATGGCACATGCACAAACTAGGAACATCATAGAGTATGTGTTTGGGCTGCTGAAGTCATGGTTCCACTGCCTCAATATATCTGGTGTAGCCCTGCAGGTCTCTCCAGCCACATGTGCACACATGTTCACAGTACGTACCATGCTACACAGTATGACCCTGAAGAAACAGCTACAGCAGTATCAGTGAAGGGAAGGGATACACAGCCCCCCACCAGTGCCTAGGTCATCACAGCCACACCCACAGGGGGACTCCGAGGAGGAAACCCCTGAGGTTGTCCCTGTAGGCAGACGTAGGCATGCCAGCCTTGGCCATGAGACATATCATAGCACATGCACTGACACCTTATTCTGACTTGCATACATATTGGTAAAAATTATGCCAGCCAACCCACACAACCTGTACCTAAACAATGTGTCACATAGTTCACAACACCAGTGTGCCACCCAGCAACAGTCCCTAAGGCAAGACAATGTACCTAACACTTTAGTCATAGGTGACTCTATAGTCCGGCACACTGATATCCCTCTCACCAGGTTGAATAAGGAGAAAATTACAGTCAGCTGCCTGTCGGGTGCCAGGATCCGCCACATAACGCATGCACTCAAGTCACTCCACAACAAGTACAAATATGACTCTGTCATTGTCCATGTTGGAGTGAATGACTTGAACGTACCTCCCTGGACTACATGAAAGAGACATGGAAGAGCTCTCGGATCATGTGGCCCAGGCAGGTATGACCCTAGCCCTGAGTAGCATCCTGCCTTCGCCCAGAATGATACCACAATATAAGGATAAAATGATTGACTTCAACAATTGGCTAAGCTTATGGTGTCATTCAAAGGGGATCCAGTATCTGTCTGCCTGGGATGACATGATTGACAGACCACAATGCTTTGCCAGAGATGGTCTGCACCTCTCGCCCCTGGGATTCAGGTTACTGGCTAAGGCTCTTGCCACCCCTATAGTGACTTTTTTAGGTAAACTTCAAAGGACAAAACCACCACCGTAACAGGTACAAGCATGCAAAATCTGAAGGTAATGCTACTCAATGCTAGAAGTCTGAACCTCAAAATGCACTCTCTCGAGGCACTCCTAAAAATGGAGAAAATCGATATCTGTGCAGTAACTGAGACCTGGTTCAAGGTTCCAGAGAGCACCCCTGCAATACCAGGCTACAACTCTTACCACACTTTTCGGCCACCAAACCAGGACCAAAACACTAAAGGTGGAGGAGTGTCAATATTCACCAAGGATATTCACACCACCAGGCTAGTTGGCCAACACAATGTGTCTGAAATTCTCCAAGTGCAACTAACACTAGGTAAGACTGCAATCCAAATTGTAGCTTGCTACAGATCCCCACCATACCCCAAGATTCTCACTACACCTTTCTAAACATACTGGAAAATATTAAGATAGAACCAAACACCCTAATACTGGGTGATTTTAACTACCCTGCCATTAACTGGGAAAACTACTCATGTCCCAACACCTTTGCACAACGGTTCTTGGAATTCATAAATTCCAATGCCCTGGATCAACTAATCCATAGTCCCACCAGGGGCTCCAATATCCTAGACCTGGTCATTACCAACATGGGAAATCAATGCTCCATACCTATGGTCATCCCCTCGTTAGTCAGGTCTGACCATAAGCTAATCACCCTTAACATCCACATCCCACCCCACCCCCAGTAAAGAAACCACCATAAAAAACTTCTCCAAAGCCAACTTCATGCTACTCAAGTTAGAAGTGACAAACTTCATGACACCCATGCAGACGGGAACTGAAAGTTCAACTGCTGAATCCTACACTAAGGCACTGTATGAGCACATCCACTCATGCATGAATCGTGCCATCCCAAATAGAACCAAAATGCTCTCATCCAAAAAGGAAGCCAATCTGGTGGTCCCCTGCCATAAACAAACTTTACAACAAAAGGAAGACACTTTTGCAGAAAAGAGGAAAATCCCAGGATGCAAAAAACTCCCTTACTAGCCTCAGTAAGAAACTGAGATGCCTCATAAAATCCTCCAAAGCTAGTTCACGAAAATAAAATTGCCAAAGATTCCAAAGACAACCACAAAGCATTCTATAACTATGTCAAGAATCTAAATGGCAATGCTCAGATCTGCTCTGAGCTAAAACAGAATGGCATTAAATATACTGATCCGAAGGATATTGCCAATATCCTGGCAGATGGATTCAGTGCCAACTTCACCCCCCTCTCACCCCCTAAATGGCCCATCTCAATACTGGAAGATTGCCAAATTCCAGTAATAACGGCCACACAGGTACAAAACGCACTCTCTAAAGCCAAGAATACAGCATCCATGAGACTAGATGACATCCCAGGCTGTGTACTACATGAACTACAATATGAACTGGCACCTCACCTAAGTGTCATGTTTAATCATAGCCTCACCTCAGGTTTCATGCCCACTGATTGGCGCAGAGCTACAGTTATCCCAATCCACAAAGGGGGATCCACCTTGGATCCCGGAAACTACTGTCCCTTCAGTCTGACAAGCCTTATCTGCAAGGCCATGGAGCGTATTATCATGGAACTTATAAACAAAGACATTGGCAACCTTCAAACACTGGACCCCACCCAGTTTGGGTTTGTGAAGGGCCGATCTTGTCTCCTGAACCTGATTGACTTCTTTGAATCAGTCTCCAGAGCCATGGACAAGGGTAAGGTGGTCCACACAGCCTATCTAGACCTTGCCAAGGCCTTTGA